>NC_133381.1:3065732-3085848 GCF_049309525.1 Garra rufa | reverse complement strand
TGGGTATCTCATTTTGTCACTCCATAATTCAGAAAAAAATTAGAACAGACAGAAAACAATGTTGTTGTTTTTCTTTTTTCACCATATTTGGGGGAATAAAATGTATAAAATCAAGCATATTATATATGAACAAAACCCTCTGTAAAAACCTTCAGAATACAGACAGGAATAAAAATGTAAAGTTTGGTGCTTGTAAGTGTTATTGAAGTGGAGATTTATAGCTCAGTATAGAAAAAATAAAAAACTAATTTTGAGAAAACAGACTTAAAAAATATGTATTGTAACTAAAATCTATTGACACAAATAGATAAAGTGCTATTAAAGAAACACTTTCTGGGTGTTTTCTTTCCACTAGTCTGAAGCACTTGACAGGTGCTTGAAAAAAACAGTGTTTTAAGCCCTTAAAAACGAAAATTTTACATGATGCAAACGTTACATTGATTTTAAATGAGATTACTTGCAGTTCAGTGCCAGAATTGTAATATCACACACTTTATGTATTAAATGTGAATTTCCCTGATGTTTAAAAAGTGAAGGATGACACACTTAAGGCCGAGGAAACATTATTTACGTTAACTGTTACGTTACCTGAAAAACATCTTGTAAGTGCGTTCTTAACAATTACTCGACGGCTTAAAGTCGTTTTATGAGGAAATGCTTACTGAAAATGAAAAAGTAACTTTAACTGAACATGTTTCGCCTAACTTTACCTGTTTTTGGTAGCAGTGTTTGTCTGTTTTTTGGCAAAATACTCGCTCCTGACGGTTGAGGCGCTACTGCGCGCCCTTTACTACAGCAGCGCTGAACGGCTTTCAGTGATGAAATGATGTTTACCATCAAGCGGTTCGCACTGTCGTAAAACTATGAGGTTTGTTGAAAACCGTTCGAAATGAAGAGGACACAGAAAACCAACGCGAATTAAAGTTGTCAAATACTTCACAGATCGACTCTCAGTTGGCATATTCATCCACATGGCAACGTTCAACGGAGAAGGTATATAAATATGTCATCTATATGTGCAAAATCCCACAAAAACACTGTTTAGAACAGGTTTGGAAAGAAATTCCTGTGTAATACAGATAAATATTTACAGCCGTGATTTAAATATTGACACTATTAAGGCATATTAACGAATTAAAGTCATTTTTTAGTGTATGTAATAATAATAATGATGTTTAATTTATAGAGCTTGTGTTCATTGTTGACATAATGTTAATTTCACATATATTTACATATAAAATCATTTATATACATATAGATAGATAGATAGATAGATAATTTATATTCATATACACTACCAGTTAAAAGTTTTTGAACAGTAAGATTTTCAATGTTTCAAGTCTCTTCTTCACACCAAGCCTGTATTTATTTGATTGAAGTCCAGCAAAAACGTGATGTGCAAAAATGTGAAATATTTTTACTATTTAAAATAACTGTTTTCTATATGATTATATTTTAAAATGTAATTTATTCCTGCGGTTTCAAAGCTGATATTTTTACCATCATTACTCCAGATACATGATCTTTCAGAAATCATTCTAATATGCTGATTTGCTGCTCAAAATGAATCAAAATATTATTATGTTGAAAACATTTATTTTTTAGGTTTCTTTGATGAATAGAAAGTTCAGAAGAATAGCATTTGTCTGAAATAAAAATCTTTTGCAACATTATAAATGTTTTTATCATCACTCCTTGCTAAATAAAAGTATTCATTTGTATAATTTCTTTCCAAAAAAATTACTGTTGAATGGTGTAGTGTATAATGTTACAAAAGCTTTTTATTTCAGATAAATGCTGATCTTTATGGAAGCCCGTTTCTGCCACTGAATGAAAAATAAATAAAAAACGTCATTGTGAGTTTTTATCACACAATTCTGACTTTTTTTTTGTCAGAATTGCATGATACAAACTCACAATTCTGACTTTTTTCTTGGAATTGTGAGATATAAATTTGCAATTGCATGTTATAAAGTAAAAATTATGAGACATAAACTTGCAGTTGCAAGTTATACAGTCAAAATTGCATGATAGTCTGCATGAAGTCAGAATTGCGTTTTTTTCCCTCACTGTTGCAAATTTTTCGATCTCGCAATTCTGACTTTATTTCTCAAAATTGCGAGTTTATTTATAACTTGCAATTGCCAATTTATATCACGCATTTCTGACTTAATTTCTCAGAATTACACGTTTATATCTCACAATTCTGACTTCATAACTATTAATTGTGAGTTTGAATCTCATAATTCTGAGAAATAAGTCAGAATTGCGAGATGTAAACAAAAAAGTCACAATTACCTTTTTTAATTTTTTTATTCAGTGGCGATAATATACTTAACTGTTTTAAATATTGATAATAATAATCATATTAATAAAAGATGTTTTTTTGAACAGCAAATCATGTGACACTGAAGACTGGAGTAATAATGCTGAAAATTCTGCTTTGATCACAGAAATAAAATACATTTTTAAATATATTCAAATAGAAAAGAGTTATTTTAAATAGTAAAAATATTTCTAATTTTTACTGTTTTTGCTGTTCTTTGGATCAAATAAATGCAGGCTTGGTGAGCAGAAGAGACTTCTTTGAAACTTACTGTTCAAAAACCTTTGACTGGTGGTTTATATGATATTTTTATTTACTTATTTACATTTAATATATATATATTCATTTACAGGAGTAAACCACCTATTAGTTGAAGTGAGTCCTGACATCCACATCTGTGGCTTCTGCAAACAGCAGTACAACAACGTTGAACACTTTTTTGCACACAAGCAAAACTGCTGCCAGATCCCGTCGACTCATATATCAGCCCGAAACGCTGGACCCAGTGGTAAGTCTAATGTCCAAGTAATCTTGTCCCTTTTAAAGGTTATAATGACCCTTTATGGGCCATGCTACAGAATTGGTCCAAAGTCAGAATTGGAAACGTATTGAGAAAAATTGTCTATTTCCAAAAATTGTATGTATGCAAATTGTATAATATCCAAAGTACACATTTCTAGTAATTAATTGACAGTTAATTGTCATATTTTTTAGAAAGCTTTGGAATATTTGTCCTCTCTCCAAATTTGTCAATACTGAAACGCAGTAATATATAATTTAATTAAAAGGCTCATGTTGACCAATTAAAATTTTGTTTACATCTACCTTGCAAATATTTTTGGCTATACATTTTTTTTTATATATTTTATTTTAAAAAAAAATTCTGAGGTAAACTAATAACATTTACTTTTTTTAAACAATATTTAAAGTATAATTTATGAGATTTGTTGTATTTTTAAATCCAATATTTCTTTGTAAAAGGCAAAAAAGGTTTATCATACTAATTCCAAAGTTAAGGATTCATTAGTTTGAATATACATTAAACCAAAAACTATCGTAACATCTTAGATGATAATTCAGTATACTTTATTTTTGACGAAACATCCTATGTTTCGGTAGTGACTGCACAATTTTAATAGTGACAGACAGTAATGTTTTAGTAGCAACCACATTACATTACAGAAACTTTACTTGTTGTCTTTAAACTAAAACACTAAAATACAAAAAAATAAAAAATGCATAACTGTACAAAAATGTTGTTTATTTCCCCCAAATATGAAGACTATGTTTTCCCTTTTGTCACTAACGACACAATGATGACATGTTTTGACAGTTTTATGGGATTATACCCAAAAAAACAAACACATCTCTACCAAAACTCCACTGAAAGTTTTGGTTTTGACTGTTTCGGTTGTGACAATTTAAGATACTTTTGAACCTAGCTCAAAAATGCTAATCAGCCTATGGTTAGCTAGCATAGTTATGAACATATAAAAACTGTTATGGAATAACTCCACAAAAAAGTAGATTTTTCATATTTTGAACACATTTACCTCAAAATGATGGGGATATGAAAAAGAGGAATGCAGGAATATTTTTTCTGATTATAAATGTAGGGGTGTAGTTAAAATCAGTCTCAGCCAATGGACTAAAATACTGTTTCAGTAGTGACATGAAAAATGCATTTTTACATAAAGTTTCCTAATTTACAAAGAAAATATAAAATAAGTATTGTTTGTTTTATTTTGTTTTTTACTTCACTTTAGAATCAACAGAATCAACAATATACTTTTAAAAACAACAATGGAAAATTACAAAAAATGTTTCAATATCATTTTCATAATATATTTAAATCCAATAAATTATGATTTAAATATATTAAGCTTACTCATATTTTAAATATTATTGTGGGTTTCAATAGATAATAGAAGGCTCTTAGAAAACATCTAAGATTTGAATGCTTAAATGTTTTTTAAATGCTTTTTTGGGGGGTTGTGGGACAGCAGTTTGCACCAATTCTGTAGAATCGCCTTTATATAGTAGACTTCGCTGTTTACTAATAAGAAAAGTGTTGTTGTTTTTTTCAGAGTCATTTCAGACATGTCTACCAAAAGTCAAGAAGACCCTCACCAAAGCCCAGAAAACCTCCTCCAAAAAGCTGAAACCTGCACTAAGTCAAAAAAGACACATATGCACATTCTCAGGTTAGTATCAGCAACACATTGCATTTTTTGCTTTGATATATTTATTTTTAATGTATTCATATTTTAATATTTTCACTGTATGGTGCTTAAAGGACGCTTTGTTTCATTTTGTGCTCTTAGGTTGTACGTTCAAAACTCAGTATGGCCAAAAAGACATGGAGAGACATATTTTAACACATACTGGTAAGTCGTTTAATCTCATGCTTTATCATTATCAAATGATGCTAAATGAGCATTGAAGTGCTGAGATCTGAGTCCTTTCTTCAGGTGAGAGGCCTTTCGAGTGTGAACTCTGCCATAAACGCTTCAGTCGTCGCGATAAGCTCAATCTCCACAGCCGTTTGCACACTGGAGAGAAACCGCACAAGTGTAAGTACTGTTCGTACGCAGCGGCCGACAGCAGTAGCCTGAAGAAGCATCTTCGCATCCATTATGACGAGAGACCATTTAAGTGTCAGATATGCCCCTACGCCAGCCGCAACTCCAGCCAGCTAACCGTTCACCTCCGATCGCACACAGGTGAGAACAGTGTCGCAGACAGTAGCTATGTTTCCATCAATCTGTTTTGATGTGCATTTTGAAGTATTGCATCAGAAACGAGTAGGGATGTAACGATATTATCAAAACTGTCTCGATATTATCGTGGTCACATGACGATATGGAAAGATATAGGTCTCCCAGGCAAAAAGTGCAGATTTTTGAAATATTCTAGCATTAAAGGTCTTTAAAGTTGTGGTTTGGGCCATTATGCTTTGGTACAGTATCTGTCAAACAAACTAAAACTGAAAGCGCAATATGGCTTAATCTCTTCATCAAGTCTGTTTTCGCAGTGCATTTCAACAAAGCTTGCACTTCGTTCAGGCAATCAGCTTGTGATCCAATGTTTTCCGTGCCTCAGAACGGCTCTGTTCACAGTGAATGCAGTAAACTTGTTTACTGCATGTGCTGTGAGTTTAGGGCACATTTGGGAATGCAGTGTGCATTATGCCACCAGTTGTGCTTTATTTTCTTGGCATATGATTACAGCATTTCACTAGATTTGTAGTGAGACGTGGTTTTGTAAGCCTGTTTTCACTGAAGCTGGAGTTTTTCAGCAAAATGAATGCTCTACTGCTGTTTCCGTCAACATAAAAGCTTAAAAGTGCAGTATAAAATGTTGACAGCCACTGGTTTAAATGGGTAACATTACTGCAGTCTAAATTCAGAACATCTCTTTCAAGTGTAAAAATTAGGAAAGAATAATTGTAATTTCATATAACTATGAAATATTTATTTTCATTTATTTTACAGTGCAATTGAATGGCTATTACTCTCATAGGAATAACAATAATATAAAATTGTTATTATCATTATATTAACATTTTTTTGGATCCTAAAACACCAGTGTGAATTTAATGACATTATATCACAAATAAAAAGAGGGTTGAGTCACCTTTAAAGTTCAGATAAAAGTCTTTTCAACTTTTTTCTGACTTGAATCTTAAATTTGCGAGATGCGAGGAAAAATGCTTGTGCGATCTTTTGCAAACATGTTGCATTTCCCTGAAAAACTCTGTATTCTCTTACAAAAGTATTGCATTTCACTGAAAAAGTTTGCATTCATTCACAAAACTATTGCACTCACCTGAAAATATTGCATTCTCTTGCAAAAGTACTACATTTCCACAAAAAAACTTTTCTTGCAAAGGTATTGCATTCTCTCATAAAAGTATTGCATTGGCTTAACAAGTTTTCATACTCTTGCAAAAGTACTGCACTCCCCTGAAAATGTTTGCATTCTGTTATACAAAATATTGCATGTCCCTGAAAAACTGTGTTCTCTCTCTAAAATATTGCATCCCCTGAAAAACTTTGCGTTCACTCCCAAATGTTTGTGAGAGAGCACATCTTTTTATTTACCATATCCTTGTCCCTTTAGTGATTCTGTATTTAAGACATTTACAATATTACAAATATTTAAATTCTAAATAAATGCTGTTCTTTTGAATTATATATTTATCAAGAAACAAGAATCCTGAAAAAAAAGTACTACAGTTTCCACAAATATCGAACAGCACAATTGTTTTCAACATTAATAATAATAATTTTTCTTTCACAGCAAATTAGCATATTAGAATGATTTTTGAAGAATTATGTGACACTAAAGACTTAATGATAACTTAATAATGCTGAAAATTCAGCTTTGCATCACAAGAATAAATTACAATTTACAATATATTCAAATAGAAAAAAAGTTATTTTTATTTGTAATAATATTTCACAATATTACTGATTTTATTTTATTTTTTTGATATACAAATTCAGTATTTATGTGCTTAAGAGGTTGTATGTGTGTGTCTGTGTGTATATATAATTATTTGTATAACTAACAACAGACAATAAATATCAACTAAAATCTTGAAATGAAAACACACAAAAATCAAGTGTTTTTTTTGCTGTTTTTAACCACACCATATTTCCTGTTACCACTGAGAATTTACATAAGATAAAACTGGTTTTCCTGTTTGTTATCAAAGCCAAACAGCACATCTTTCCAATGTTATGAAAATGAGAACACACACAGCCAGTTATATAAACACATGCATTTTACCAAAAAAAAAAAAAAAAGATGAAATAAAAGTGTGAAAATATAATTGTAAATCAGTGTATTTGCTAACAAATCATGCATTATTGAGCAGTGTCATTAGTATAGTGTTCCTTTTTTTGACTGAACAAAACAGGTAGTATAGATTGTGATATTTATATTCACTTCACATCCCTGGATGTTTCCTCAGGTGACGCGCCGTTCCAGTGCAATCAGTGCGATGCCAAATTCAAGATCAACTCTGACCTGAAGCGTCACAGTCGAGTTCACTCTGGCGAGAAGCCTTATAAGTGTGAACTCTGTGACTACCGCTGTGCCATGAAGGCCAATTTAAAATCACACGTGCAGCTAAAACACAGCGCCTCCGACTCCTTCCGCTGCTCGAAATGTGACTTCCAGTGCTCCACCAAAGCCGCCCTTCGACACCATTCCCGCCAGCACCAACCGGTCCAGCCTTTGCAGTGCAGCAAGTGCAGTTACTCCTGCTCCAGCAAGGGGGCGCTCAAGATACACGAGCGCGTACACTCAGACGAACGGCCCTTTAAATGCGACCACTGCTCATTTGCTAGCAAGCAGCGTAGTAACTTGTTAATCCACAGGAGAAAGTGTCATGCGGATAAACCCGACAAGCAGGGTACGAAATCAGGACGAGGAAGTGGGATGGGGGAGGAACCACCTAAACCTCTTAGCTCGCGTTACCGTGCAAGACTGGAAGCGGCACGGGCGTTTCGTTGCGATTTATGCGAGGCTTCATTCGTCAGGGAGGATTCTCTTCGCAGCCACAAGAGGCAGCATACTCAGCAAACTCAAACTGTCACCAAACATCCCGGACAAAACTCGGTTGCAACCAACACGTCGACTTCCTATAGCACGACGCATCTTAAAATCATCATGGCGCCCTCTATAGGGCCTGAGGCTACTTTTGTCCAAGCTTCCTCAGGAAAGGCTGCAGCCGTTCTGCTTGCTCCGGAGGACCATGATGTGCTTTTGAACCCTGTAATACAGCATGTCAACATGCTAGCACCGGAATCCAGTCTTGGGCACCAAACGGTTTTACTCACTCAAATTGAGTCAGGTGAAGCCACCTCTCAAACTTGTACTCAAAACTTTATCGCCTCCTGTTCTGCATCTGCTTCTGACGGCACACACACCTTTATAACATCCTGTTCTGACCTGGAAAGCCTCCACAAGCTCATCCAGGAAGGCGGGACCGAGGTTACGGTAGTGACTGAAGCGAATCCGGCGATTAATGGCGCAAAAGAACCCTTGAACATTGATGGTTCTTCATCTCAGGATGTGTCTAAGCACACAGACGACGCTGAAGATAATTTAGATATGGGTCCACCAGAAACCATTCTCGTTCAAAGTCTCCCTCTGTCGATTTCAACACAGGACCAACAGGCTAATAAGTACCATTTGTCTCCCCACCATTTATTTTCAGACTCCAATACAGTGGACATTAGTGATTCGTAGTATTCGTAGTACACGAATAATGAGATTTCACCGTGATAGAGACTTTAAAGGGATAGTTCACTCAAAAATGTAAATTCTGCCATTAATTACTCACCCTCATGTTGTTTTAAACCCGTAAGACCTTTGTTCGTCTTCAGAACACAAATTAAAATATTGTTGATGAAATCTGAGAGATCTCTGACCCTCCATAGATATGTTCAAAGTCCAGAAATCTAAGAAGGCGGGACCGAGGTTACGGTAGTGAGGGAGGCGAATCTGACAATTAGCGTCACAAAAGAACTCTTGAACGTTGATGGTTCTTCATCTCAGGATATGTCTAAGCACACAGAGGATGGTGAAGATAGTTTAGATATGGGTTCACCAGAAACGTTTTTTTTTTTTCAGACTCCAGTACGGTGGACATTAGTGATTCGTAGTATTCGACTCACAAATGTTTGTAGAGACTTTAAAGGGATAGTTCACTCAAGAAGTGAAAATTCTGCCATTAATTACTCACCCTCATGTCGTTTCAAACCTTTAAGACATTGGTTCGTCTTCAGAACACAAATTAAGATATTGGTGATGAAATTTGAGAGCTCTCTGACCCTCCATAGACAGCAAGGGTCCTACCATGTTCAAGGTCTAGAAAGGTACCAAGAACATCAACAAAATAGTTCATGTGACATCAGTGGTTCAACCGTAATTGTATGACGCTACGAGAATACTTTTTGGAAAAATTTTGGAATAAAGGTATTTTAGTTTTTTTGCACAACAAAAAGCACTGATGTCATATGGACTATTTTACAATGTTCTTGGTACCTTTCTGGACCTTGAACGTGGTGGGACACTTGCTGTCTATGGAGGGTCAGAGAGCTCTCGGATTTTATCAAAAATGTCTTAATTTGTGTTCTGAAGACGAACGAAGGTCTTACGGGTTTGGAATGACATGAGGGTGAGTAATTAATGACGGAATTTACATTTTTGAGTAAACTATGCCTTTACGTAGGCTAGATGCCATATTGAATTTAACATGGATGAAGACGAGACTATGAGGAATGGACTTCCAGTCCTAGATTGTGTAATTAACATTACAGTTGTTTTCTGGAGTTTTTTCTACTCAAAGTTTTTTTTTTTCAATAAAGCATCTTGTCAGCTCTACAGTCGGTATATTAAACCACAATATACACGGCAAAAAAGGCTTATCTTAAGTAGTATTTTTGTTTTGTTTCTAGTCAAAATATAAATTAAGATGCATTTACTAGATAAGCAAAATGGCAAGATATTTAGTCTTATTTTCAGGGGAAAAAACTAAGTGCAGTTTGCTTAAAATAAGTAAAATACTCTTGTTTTAAAAATATTTTACTTACCACACTGGCAATTTTTTTTTTTTTTACATGTTTCCAGGGGGGAAAAACTAAATTAAGTGTATATTGCTTAAAACAAGACTAAATATCTTATGATATTTTTCTTATCAAGTAAATGCATCTTAATTTATTAATATAATTTTTTTATATATATATATTTTGACTAGAAACAAGACAAAGACAAATTTCTTGTTTCTTTATCCAACTAATGTTTTGTTCATGTTGTATTGGAATTACAGCAAAGCATTAGTCACAGTTAATTGATTCAAAGTAAATGTTATGCTGTAAATGTTTACATACTATTTGTGTGTGTACTCTGTATATTTATTATGTAAATGTAAATACACACACATACATGCATATATTAAGAAAAATGTTAGATTTTTTAATATTTAAATATTTATATTTATATATACAAGTGTTTACATACAAAAACATTTTAAAACATATACATAATAAATAAACACAGTACACACAAATAGTATGTAAACAAACTTTTGTTTTATATTGATTAATCATTTTGCAGACTGTAATTATAAGAGATATAAAACTCAGAAATGTTTCGGTTTTCCATTTCAATTCTCATCCAAAATGGATCCATGTGCAAGTTTAATGGAAATTACAAGAAAAAACTGTACTACATTAATTCACATTGAAATACAATGAGGCGCACAAGTTAACACCAGTAAATATGGTGTTGAGATTAATAACTAATTAACTTTAACTGTTCAAACTTCTGCCGTTTGGGTGAAATAATTCAGAGCTTTCATAAAATTAAGTGTTTTAATGTGTTGAAAAAGTGTAATTATGGCATTTCCGTTAAATCTGACAAGACCTGAATGCAGCGTAACATAAGGGTTGCCATGTTGGATCAGGGAGTCATTGTTTCATATTCAAGTTATACATCAAATCAAAAGTGGATGAATTATGTTTTTTTTCCTCTCTTCTACAGTGAAATAAACATTCCCCTTTTTAACTCTGTGACTTGTTTTACCTTTTAAATTGTGTATTTCCGTTTTCCAGGTGGTGTAGTGGTTAACCCTCTGCACTGGTTAACCAAAATGTAACCCTTCAAGAAACATACTCTATACAAGTATACTGCCTTTCAAAAGTGAAGTTTTTTTTTTTTTAAGAAAGTAGTGCTTTTATTCAGCAAGGATGCATTCAATTGGCAAAATCAAAAGTGGCAGTAAAGTAATGTATAATGTAACAAAACAAATTCCAAATTCAAATAAATGTTCTTCCAAACTTTGTTCATCAAAGAATCCTAAGTTTTTTACTTTGATAATAATCAGAAATGTGTTTTTTTTTTCTCAGAATGATTTTTGAAGGATCATGTGACACTGAAGAGTAATTATGCTGAAATTCAGCATAGTATTACAGAAATAAATTTCATTTTACAATATACTCAAATAAAAACCAGTTATTTTAAATTGCAATAATATTTCACAATATTACTGTTTTTATTGTATTTTTAATCAAATAAATGCAGCCTTGGTGAGCAGAAGATACTTTTTTAAACATTAAAAAATCTTACCAACCTCAAACTTGAATGTTGGCTTAAAAAGTCTGAAGTAATTTTTATGTAAAAATTTATTAAATTTTTTTTTTGAGTAAAACCTTACAACAATCTCATTTTGTGAGCTAGAAAGTCAGTTGTTGTTAAACTGGCCTGTTTTTCACAGCCTTGTTTTCATTCGTGTCAAAAATTAAATATGGCACTGACCTGATTAAGGTCTGTCATAAAGCTAATATTATTTGTTTGGTTGGTTAATTTCCTGTTCCTTTATCCAACCAATGATTCGTTCATGTTGTGTTGGAATTACTGTAATTATAAGAATTATAAAACTCAGAAATGTTTCAGTTTTCCATTTAAATGCTCATCCAAAATAGATCCATGTGGAAGTTTGTTAGAAATGACAACAAAAGCGCACAAGGTACCACCAGTAAATATGGTTTTAGGATTGAAACCTGGTTTAATTTTAACTTAAGTTTTAAAAAAAGATATGAATAGATCTTGTAAGTTGAAAATGTGTAATTATGTCAATTTCTGATCAATCTGACGAGATCCGAAAGCAGCATAAGATATAGAGGTTGCCATGTTGGATTAGGGAGTCACAGTTTCATATTCAACTCCTTTTTAACTCAGTGACTTGTTTTACCTTTTAAATTGTGTTTTTGTGTATTTTCGGGTTTTTAGGTGGTGTAGTGGTTAACACTCTACACTGGTTAACCGAAACGTAACCCTTCAAGAAATATACTCTACACAAATATATTATCTTTCAAAAGTTTGAGGTCAGTAAGGTTTTTTTTAAAGAAAGTAGTACTTTTATTCAGCAAGGATGCATTAAATTGGTCAAACGTGACATTAAAGTCATGTATAATGTTACATAAATGTTCTTCCAAACGTTTTCAGTATCGATAATAATCAAGAATGTTTTTTCTCATAATTATTTTAGAAGAATTATGTGACACTGAATACTGGAGTAATGATTCTTTAAAAAAAATTCAACTTTGCATCACAGAAATAAATGACATTTTACAATATACTCAAATAAAAAACCTGTTATTTAGAATTGTAATAATATTTCACAATATTGCTGTTTTTACTGTATTTTTGATCAAATAAATACAGCCTTGGTGAGCATACAAGCCTTCTTTCAAAAGCATTTAAAAATCTTACAGACCCCAAACTTTTGAATGTTTGCTTTAAGAGGTTGCTGAAGTCATCTTTATATAAAAAAAATTGTTAGATAACTTTATTTTTGAATAACTATAATGCATTCGATAACATTAACTAACAATGAGCCATTTTTTATAGCATTTATACATACTTGTTCATATGTGACCCTAAAACCAATCATAAGGGTCCAAATTTATACATGAAAGCTGAATAAATAAGCTTTCCATTGATTTATGGTTTGTTAGGATATGACAATATTTGTCCTTAAACTACTATTTGAAAATCTGGAATCTGAGGCAAAAAAATATATATATATCAAAATATTGAGAAAATCGCTTTTAAAGTTGTCCAAATGAAGTTCTTAGCGATGCATATTACTAATCAAAAATTAAGTTTTGATATAATTACAGTAGGAAATTTACAAAATATCTTCATGGAACATGATCTTTACTTAATTTCCTAATGATTTTTGGCATAAAAGAAAAATCAATCATTTTCACCCATACAATGTATTTTTGGCTATAGATACAAATATTATTTGTATTTATAAATGGTGAAATAAACTTAAACTTAAAGTATTGTTAGTTCATATTAACTAATGCTTTTAACAAGAAATGAAACCTTGCTGTAATGTTGCCTAGTTTTCAAATAGCGTGTAACTTATCTCCAGGGATCTTTGTCACAAAAATCCCTTCATATCTTCTATTCTCGTTATTGCTCATTGCATTCTTGGTTCTTATCAAAACCAAAATACTAAGCGGCACTGTTGTCATATTTTATTTCCATTTGGACAACTAATAAGCTGAATTTCTCAATGGGAATGAAATACAGTTTAGTCAGTAGGCCTACATTAATTGTTTTAAAGCAAATCTCTTCTTTCCTGTAGATGGCAGTGCAAACCTCAAAATGCCGTAGAGCCAGACAAGCGACTGAAGTAATCTCAGAAAGGCATCAATCATCTCTTATCTGGTGTTTTTAGTGTAATTTAGGAAATAAAAGCGACCCCAGCAGATATTACACACGTATGCGCTTTGAATTCGCTCCATCGCTGATATCCACCTTGTAGCAGTTAACCAATGCCTACATATGCATGCGAACCATCGCGTTTCCTGCAGTGACAGTTACGCGATAAGATCTTTCAGGCAGTTGTAGAGATGCAGATGGAGACACATGAAATATATGAGTGCTGCCTTTTGCCTGTGCGTGCATATGTCTGACCACCAGTCTCATATCAGGCCATTTCCCCGCCACAAAACATCAGCGAGAGCTTAACTTATCCAACCAGATAAAGCCTGTGACCTCTTCCTCTCACAGGATAGGTGAGCTGGAGAACACCTGCTTGCGCCGGTTTTCTACCAACAGCATGCATTTCATATTTTATTTACGGTAGATATGATCTCGCAACGACCAGAACCACTTGAATGTAGTGAAAAATGCTGAAATCATAGAGACGCTTCGATTCAGTTAATCGGAATTTATTAGTTAAGGCGAGACACGGCAGGCAAAAACATCGTTTTTTTTTTATTGGTCAATTTTGAGATTTTTGGATATTTGTCTTCAATAACATGTCTTCTTTTAGACTTGTGGTGAAAAAAAGTCCGAAATACACATTTAGGTCTTCATTTTACTGCACTTTGTCTGTTTGCGTCTGTAGATTTCTCATAAATTCAACAAAAGTTGGCGTTCTAAATCAACATGCTGCTCCGCGATCTCTGCCTGTACCCAGTCATCACGTACACTGCTGGAAAGCTCTCTCTCTTCTGTTCAATGCTGTCGGATCCAAATATGGTTATTTCCTTTTTATCAGCAACCAATCGTGAAAGTAAAAGAGGGGATTTAACTCTAAATGCGCAATCTCATTGGCTGAAGATAATTTCTGACAACGTGATTCGTTCAGAATCGTCACATGGTATGCTTTGACGCTTCCTTGTTTGGTTTAGCTTTCCGCGGTATCTTTTGAGTGAATGAATGAAAATAACTTCGCGTCAATCATCGAAAAGAGTACAGCAGTTGTCACTTGCAAGGGGGAAAATGAAAATTAGTAATGGATTACATGGTGAAATGCCCTCGGGAAGCGCATCTGAACGTGAGCTGTCGATGGGAACCCAGGGTGGTTTAGATATAAGCCAATCTATAAATAAAGTGCACTCTACACAACAGTGGCTGCTTGTTCATGTATTTGTGGTTCTCTGTGGTTAGTTGAAGGTCTTATTTGGCAATGTTGTTTTATTCAGTTTACATTGTTATAAATAATTACTTGGCCAGTTGTTTTGCTTGTTAGCAATGTTTTCATATAAAAATGTGTGGAATTTTTACAATATAAATTTTTAAAGCCCATTTTCTCAAAATGACTTTTCTCTCATACTCCAAGTCCGAAATCTCCACTTCAGTAGCACCTATATACACCAAACTTTCCAGTCTTGTACCTAGTTATATTATGAAGACTATTACAGAAGGATTTGTAAATATATTATTCCTAGCCTGATTTATATAACATTTTATTCCAAAAAACATGGCGAAAATACATTTTTTAAGGCTATTGACAGTATATTCTAATTTACAGGATAACAAAAGTGGATATCCATAAATCCCTCTGTAAATTTTTTCCCATCTAATATGTGAACACAATGAAAAAAGAATTTTGAACCTGGCTTTATCCAATTCTGAGATTTCGTTTTTTAAAATATAGGCAAATTAGCGCATATTTACTTAGATAATGCCTAATTTGCATATTTAAACATAAAATTACAAAACTTTGTAATACATTTTTTTCTCATCTTAATGTAGGTAATCAACTGGGAAAGTTTCATGGTGATATCTGCTAGTTAAAAATTTTACCCTATTCACCTGTAGTGTCTCGCCTTAATTCCTTTTTTTAAGACATTTATTGTGTACAGTTATTAACTTTATAAATGCACAGTAGTTTCTTGACCATGAAATTCACCACACTAACAGCTGCTAGCCCTATTTGGGTGTCAACAAATAAAGATTCGATTCATTGGATGGAATCGATTCTTTGACATCGAATCTTTGATTCGACAATTTGCATTTTACATCCAATCTTTGAATTGACGTTGGCAGTTAAATGCATACACAAACTTTATAATTTTACAAAGTGTGAATGGAGCCAAAATATCCAGCCTTCGATGAAATTCACCACACTCTAAGCTACCAGCCCTACTTGGGTGTCGAAAGATAAAGATACGATTCATTGGATTGATTCAATTCTGTGACATCGAATCTTTGATTCAACGTTTCCAGTTAAATGCAGTTATATACAAACTTTATAATGGTACAAAATGTGAACGGAGCCAGAATATTCAGACTTTCATGACATTCACCACTCTATAAGCTACCTGCCCTACTTGGGTGTCGAAAGATAAAGATTCGATTCATTGGATTGATTCAATTCTGTGACATTGAATCTTTGATTCAACGTTTCCAGTTAAATGCAGTTATATACAAACTCTATAATGGTACAAAATGTGAACGGAGCCAGAATATTCAGACTTTCATGACATTCACCACACTATAAGCTACATCTACTTGGGTGTTGAAAGATGATTCGATTCATTGGATCGATTTGATTCGTCGAATCTTTGATTTTTAACATTTAACTTTGCAATTAAATGCAGTTATAACGAACTTTATAATGGTACAAAGTGTGAACGGCGCCAAAATATCCAGCCTTCTTTTTGTTTTGTTAATATCCAGCGTTCTCTGAGTGTTTAGATTCAAAAAAACGTTTGATTCTTTCTTCTAGATGTGACTCTTTAAGACTGTATGCAAGTCTTTTAAGACTGTAAGTATAGATAAATACACATTCAATTCTTTGATTGTTTTTTTTAATGCAGTTCATTTTTAATTTGTTTATTTTTAATTTTTAAATATAAATGTTTGATTTTTCCAGAAATGAATCTTTGAGTCAATTTTTACAGTAAATAAATTTGTTCTCAAATTGAATCTTTGATAGCCAGTGTTTACCATTCAGATTCAGTTCTATTTTTGCATTTTTTTTTAATAAGTAATATTATTAAAAGGTGTAATTATTTACTTTTTAATCATCACTTTTATATAAAGTGAAATAAATTCCACCAGCCCTGGCAGTGTGTAAGTATTAGATTTTTCAGAATTGAATCTTAATGATTATTAACTATATGTTTTTTTAACCATCCATCTTTGTGTGCAAAAAGATTTGATTCTTTGTTCTTAAATTTGAATCTTTAAGATGACTCTTCAATCGTTTTTTTATTCAGTTAAATTCTTGAATTTTTTTTATCATTGGTTTTATTAATAACTATGATTATTTACTTTATATTCACAGTGATTTCATCACAACTAGATGTTCCGTGAAATATATAGGATTTATGGATACATTTGATTCTTTGATTTGTTTTTCAAATTCACTTAAATTTGGTAAATGTTTTATTAGTATAAAATTACTAATAAGTGTAATTATTTAATATATAATGATTCCATCACTGCTACATTTCACATGAAATAAACCAGCTCTAGTGGTGCATTCATTAATATTTTATTAGATTTTTACAGTAAATTACAGAATGAATCAAATAACATTTGATTCATTTTTTAATTCAGTTTAATTTAGCATTTTTTTCTATAGCTTAATATAAATGATTTAATCACTTGTACATATAGCATGAAATAAAGCCCTGGTTGATAAATATTTGGTTTTTTAGAATTTATTCTTTACAGTAAATACATTTGTTCAAATTGAATCTTTAAAATTCAGTGTTTACCATTCATTTTTTTATGACCAATATTATTAAAAAGTGTAATTATTTAATTTATGATCATCACATATAAAGTGAAATAAATTGCACCAGCTCTGGTGGAGTGTAAATATTAGATTTTTCAGAATTGAATCTTACGGTAAATTAATGAATATTAACTGAATGTTTTTTGTTTGTTTGTTTTATTCTTTAAGAATGGGAAAAAGGCATGAAAGGAATGTCAAAATAACCATCTTCCTGTGTCTAGATGCATGTTTCTTTGATTCTCTGTTTCTCGATTTGAATCTTTGAGATGACTCTTGATTCGTTTTTTTTTTCTTCAGTTCAATTCATGTTTTTTTTATCATTGATTTTTATTAATAACTATAATTATTTACTTTATAATCACAGTGATTTTATCACAACTGGATATCCAGTCAAATATATTAGATTTGTGTCAATAAGGATTATTCAATTTTCCTAATTACTATTAATAAGTAACTATGTTTGATCATTGGTTGTTTGTCAGTGGTGATCTCTGCCACGGTAACTGATGTTCCAGATGCTCTCAAAACAGATCTGACGTCACTTTCCTCATATTTCTAAAAGCATGAGCTCTCCACTGGACAGAAGTCAATATTTGGCGACCTCATTGTCACTGTCCCCCGCTGCATTCTTCAGACAGCCGTGTGTTTGCATGGAAGTGAAGGCTACATCTGAGTGGGAGTCTCAGAGGGACAAGAGCGCATTGATTTTTCCGTCAGTGCTAATAGATTTAGCAGCTCAGTACTGACCGCTCTCTCTCTCTCTGTCTCTCTCTGCAGAAAAAACACTCGGTGTGAATGATGTTCAAACAGAAGCGAAGGCAAACTCTGTCAGACGTGCCCTGTTGTGATTATCCAGCACTGCGTGAAGCTGTACTGTTCGGCGTGTACAGTTTGAACAGATATCTGGAGAAACACATCAGGAACACTGTGTTTCTAAGGCCATAGAGTCCATGAAACGCATGAGAGTCAAACCTCAGGGAACTTTGCTGTGGTGATTAATGTGGTTAACTATCACTAATGCATGCTGTTTTGAGGAATATAACCTTATTTGGTCAACATGCAATCAGAATTAATCTTTTTTACTTTCTTAATGTACATTTCTGATCTTATCGTGCACAATTAATTACAGTATTCAGCATTTGAAGTGGATTAAATCCTTTCATCAAAGTTGTCTTAAAACCAAAACAATACGCATTCTTGTCTTAGGACAACTATGATTAACTTTTTTGATCCATTTCAAATGTTGACTACTATATACTTGTGTTCATAATCTTTTATCAAAATGTAGTTTAATAACTGTCTGTCTCTGAAATAACTTTATTTGATCTTTTAACCTCTTGCCTCCAATCTGCTCTTGTTGAATGTCTATGATGGGTTTTTTGTCCTTATAGGTTCAAGGAAGAACCGCTTTCTTCGTACAAACCATTTTTTTTTTTTTTTTTTTTTGCAGTATGGGTTTTTTCTAACCTGGAAAAAATGATGTAGAAACAATTTTTTAATTAGAAGTTATAAGTTAATTTCACAAATAATAATCAGCTGGTAACATGTCAAATTAAATGACTGAAATAGTATTTTATGTACTCTAATAATCATTTTTGTAATTTTGTATTGTATTGTAATTATTGATTTATTTTTTACGTTGTAGGTAGTTCTAGGTTCAGGTTATGTTTAACCTAAAATGAATAATAATAATAATAATAATAATAATGAATAATAATTTGGGTAAATTAGCATTTATTATTTTATTTTAAATGTATTATTTATTTTAAATTATTTTACAAACAATGCATTCGTTTGGTTTTTTTTATTTATTTTTTAAAATTTCGATTTATTAAATAAATTTCCATTTACCATTTTCTTTAGATTTACAACAATCTTTGTTTTATTTATTTATTTCTCTTTATTTGTAATTTTCTTTTTTTTTCTTTTTTTCTTTTTTTCTTTATTTTATGTTGTAGGTAGTTTTAGGTGGATTAATGTCACAAAAAACATGTTCAGGTTATATTTTACCCAAAAATAAATAATAATAATAATAATAATAATAATAATTTTGATGAATCAGCATTTATTTTATTTTAAAAAAGCACTTAAAACAGAAGTCTAATTGGGGACATTTATTTGTTTCCTTATTCATATATATATATATATATATATATATATATATATATATATATATATATATATATATATATATATATATATTGTATCATATTTGTATATTTTCATGACAATTCAGCACAATTTTAAATAAATTCACATTTTTTTCAATGGTGACTCTTATTATTCTCATTATGTATGAATAGTAATGTGATTTTAAAAGTACTCCTATACATTTTTTTTTTTTTTTTTTTTTTTTTTTTACATTGTAGGTAGTTCTAAGTGGATTATTGTCACAAAAAACATGTTTGGGTTATATTTAAAAAATTGATTAATAGCAATTTTGATGAATTTGCATTTATTTTATTTTATTTTGAAAAGGCACTTAAAAAAGTCTAACTGTAATGTGATTTTAAAAGTACTCTTATAATCTCTGTTTTATTTATTTAATCTTTTAATTTTTTGTATTTTTTTATTATTATTTATTTATTTATTTTACATTAAAAACGAGTTCAGGTTATATTTTACCTAAACGAAAAATAATAATAATGATTAATAGTAATTTTGATGGTTTTGCATTTATTTTTTTATTTATTTTTTTTAAAGGCACTTAAAAAAGAAGTCTA
>NC_133381.1:2982935-3065232 GCF_049309525.1 Garra rufa | reverse complement strand
ACCAAAAGTTGGGAATAATTATGACTTTTCTAATAATTAAGTCTCTTCTGATCAAGGCTGCATTTATTTGATCAAAAGTAGAGTAAAAACAGTTCAATATTATTAGAATATAAAGCAGCTGTTTCTATGTGAATATCTGTTAAAATGTATTTTATTTCTGTGATAAAACCTGCATTTTCAGCACCATTGCTTCAGTCTTAAGTGTCACATGATTCTTCAGAAATCATTCTAATATGCTGATTTGGGATTAAGTAAGATTAAAGAATAAATAAATGAACTATTTAATGCTTTTGTTCTTTCAAAATTCATTAAATTGATGAAAAGTGACAGGAAAGACATTTATAATGTTTCAAAAGTTTTCTATTTCAATTAAATGCTCTGCTTTTGAATGTTCTATTCATCTACATATCCTGAAAAATAAAACGCATCACAGTTTTCACAAAAATATAAATGTTTTTTAACATTGCTAATAATCAGAAATGTTTCTTGAGCAGCAAATCAGCATATTAAAATGATTTCCGAAGTATCATGTAACACTGAAGACTGATGTAATGATGCTGAAAATTCAGCTGTGCATCACAGAAATAAATTACATTTTAACAGATAAATTATTTTTTTTTAAATTAAAATAATATTTCAGTATTTTTACAGTATTTTTGATCAAATAAATGCAGCCTCGGTGAGCAGAAGAGCCTTCTTTCAGATCTGAAGTGACGTAAAGAAGGAAAGAGCACTGAGTCCATGCGCAGCATCAGGGTGACCTGGAGAGAGACTGTAGGTATGAAACCCTTTTAACCCTGAAGAGAGCAAAGGAGCTGAAATGGAGATCGGATTTCTGGTAAAAGTTGAAGAGAGCGGCGCGGAGGGCAGCGGGGCAGTCAGGTTGTCTCAGGGCGTCTCTGTCTAGCTCCGCTCTCATAGTTCAGACGTGTAAGCGGCCCCTGAGACTGACCCCGTGTCGCGACCCCTCCGCCCGGCCGTGTCACGCACCGCGGGTGTAAAATCAGCAAACACTAACCCTCAAATACACATGAGACGAGCTGGACGTCCATCTACTGTCTCTGATAATGGCTCCTTTCCAAAAAACATCCCATCACACTGCAATGTCTGGATTTGAATAAAGAGCTATTGCTCAATCCAAGATGATTCTTCTGAGGAAAAGTAATCTCACATGTGAGATTAAAGAGATTTCAATAATGTATCAAGTTGCTAATAAAGTCTTAATATTAGGGCTCAATAAAATGTGTTTGATTTTTTAATCAAATTCCATTTCATATTATTTTTTCCCTGCCAAAAAGTTTCCATTTACATTTTCCTGGAATCCATCTTGATGGTTGAACTGAATTTTAATAATCATGAATGAGGTATCAACTGAATTCACAAATGTTTTTAATAATTTGTGACCCTGGACCACAAAAAACAGTTTAAAAAGCATGGGTATATTTGTAGCAATAGCCATAAATACATTGTATGGGTCAAAATGATACATTTTTCGTTTATTTGAAAAGATCATGTTCCATGAAGATCTTTTGTAAATTTGACTTAATTTTTTGATTAGTAATATGCATTGCTAAGAACTTCATTTGGACAACTTTAAAGGTGATTTTCTCAATATTTAGATTTATTTGCACCCTCAGATTTCAGATTTTCGAATATTGTCATATCCTAACCAACCATGCATCAATGGAAAGCTTATTTACTCAGCTATCTCAAAGATAAAAAAGACCCTTATGACTGGTTTCATAATCCAGGGTCACATTTAATAATTTATTACAATTTTAAAGCCTGAGATCTCAATTTTAGGGCCTTATGACTTTTTTTTTCTGACATTTTTTTTTTTTTTTTTTTTAAATCTATTTTAATTAATTAATTATGAAAAAAGGCTGTATAATCAATCAAATTTTTAACAATTTAATAACTAACTACATTAAAAAAATCTGGAATCTGTTTTAATGGTTTAATTAAATTTAATCTTCAATAATATATATTTAATTGAATTAAGGTTAAAACAGTATTTTTTTGTAGATCTCAATATTAGAGCTATATGAAATCTTTTTTCCCCCCTAAATTCTATGTTTAGTTTTATTAATTATTCAGATTTAATGGTTTGATTTAATTTCAATAATTTAAAAAAATCTATTTTGTATAATCAATTAAATTCATAAAACATTAACAAATTAATAATTTATTACAATTTAAACAATAAAAGAGCCCTATTAAATGTGTTCTGTTTTTTTCAGAGATTCTGTGTTTTATGATTTAATATAAATACAATCTAGCTATCTATCTATCTATCTATCTATCTATCTATCTATCTATATATATTTTTTTTATTTTAATATTTTTTATTAAAAATGATATTTTATTAACTATTTTAAAAACAACTTTACTAAATGGTTTTATTATTACTATTATTTAGGAGTACACTCTAATCTACAACAGTAATATATTTCTATTTAAATTTATTCAAGTTAAATCAAACTTTTATTTTGATGTGTTGATGTTTTCTGCATTATCGAAATCATATGACCATACAATATGAACATTTCTCATCAAATCCTCCAAGGTCAAATGATTTGAGATATTAATAATTAATAATATGTTTTTATTCCTCTTGAAGTGTTTTGTAGAAACATCTGACAGAGTTTGAGAGCTCTCAGATTGTCAAGTCTCCTGATCTATTGGATGATGTTGTTTCATGCAGCTGAATGCAATAAAATGCTTGATTTTTCATTTTATACATGGTTCGATCAAACAGCGGTGAGGAATATCAAAGGTTCGGCCGTGTCTACGTCTCACACGTGTACTTCAGATGCACAGACCTCAAATCTCCGTCCAGAAACGCTTGGTGTGACTTTCCTCACCGCCTCGACTTCCTCTGCACTCTCACTTTGAACAGAAATGACTGCGGGAATAATTAGGAACACTTGCAGCTCTTTATGATGGCACGGCATAAATATTTATCCCTGTCTGCTGCCGTCGTAGGTGCGATCCGGTGCCAGCGCCCGAGGACTCGCGTTTAAGGCTTTTTTGTTGTGGTGTGGATCAAATGCGAAGGCCCTTATTCTGTATTTATTGTCTTGCGTTTGCGTGCTAATAAATGAGTGACAGACAGCTCGAGGTGGGGCGGCAGTGGTTTTGTAGCCCGTTTGTGTTTTTCCCCCGGGTCACTGAGGATCAGAGTTTTTAACAGCGATTCTCAAATGGAGGGGAATGAGGAGAGAGCATATCTAATTGCTTTCATATGCCATATTATTGGCTGATTTAAATAATTGCAGACACCGGGGGCTGAGGGGGGGGCGTGACCTTTGACCCCTGCGGTGGCCCGGAGCACAGCGGAGTACAGGCTACGGCAAAGGCGCTTTTTTTAGTGTAAAATGAACAGAAATGGCTTTTAACTGCATGTTAATTGATGAACGTGATGATGCTTAACCCTCATAATACATGCAAAATCAGCTATTTCTGTAGTTAGCCCTTTTTTATTCATTAATATTTGAATATATCATTGTACGGAATTTATAAGACCATAAAACCTAAATTTATAACTCATGATTGCTCAAAAACAGTTCAAATTTATGAAACCTACATATATATTTCTGACAAAACAACACAAAAATTACTAAATTATTTGATTTTACTTGCATAAAATCAGTTTTTGATGGTTCATCAATTGACATATATGTTCGAAATTCAGTCCAAAAGTGTGTGAGATATAGAGAAAAGGCTGAACATAATTTACAGAAGTTTTCTGACTCTAATTTAACTTCATAGATCATTTAAAAAATATATTTTTGACACCTAATTGTACTCCGTACACACCAGGGTCAAAATGACCTGAGCGCGAATCATTTTGTCGACTTTTGTCAAATTTAATGTGTAAAGTTTTGTTACCTCACTAAAAACGATGCAGCTATTAGCATTTTTTATGCATCTCTTCTGGGTGAAATTTGGGTCAACACTGTATTTTTTAAATAATTCATTTGAACAAATGATTCATTGACTCACTTTACACCATCTATTGACAAACTTACCTAAGAAGAGTTACTGAATCAATCTGAACAACTCTGGTTAGTGAACAGATTCAAACGAGTCACTGGGATGAAGCTCTTGTGCCAGTCGACAACATATTTTTTAATAATTTGTTCAAACAAAAGATTCAGTGACTCATTTTGCGCCACATATTGACAAAGTAACTTGAGAAGAGTCACTGAACCAATCTGAACAACTCTGGTTAGTGAACCGATTCAAAAGAGTCACTGGGATGAAGCTCTTATTCCAGTCGACTCTGTTTTTTAAATAATTTCTTCAAACAAATGATTTAGTGACTTACTTTACATCATCTATTGACAAACTAACCTGAGAAGAGTTACTGAATCAATCTGAACAACTCTGTTTAGTCAAGAGATTCAAAAGGGTCACTTGAAGCTCTTGTTCCAGTCGGCACCATATTTTTAAAAAATTTGTTCAAACAATTGATTCAGTGACTCATTTTGTGCCACATATTGATAAAGTAACCTGAGAAGAGTCACTGAACCAACCTGAACAACCCTGTTTAGTGAAATGATTCAAAAGAGTCACTAGGATGAAGCTCTTATTCCAGTCGACTCTGTTTTTTTTTAATAACTTGTTCAAGCAAATTGTTCAGTGACTCATTTTATAGCACCTATTGACAAAGTATACTGAGAAAATCAGTGAACCAATCTCTGAATCAATCTGAACGACTCTGTTTAGTGAACAGATTCAAAAGAGTCACTGGGATGAAGCTTTTGTTCCAATCGATTTTGTATTTTTTAATGAATCATTGAACAAATCATTTGAACAAATGATTCATTATTGACAGCCTATTGACAGATTCAAAAGAGTCACTTGGATAAAGCTCTTGTTGTTGTCAACTCTATTGTTTTTTTTAAATAAATTGTTTGAACGAATGATTCAGTGACTCACTTTGCACCACATATTGACCAAGTAACCTAAGAAGAGTCACTAACTCTTGTTAGTGAACAGATTCAAAAGAGTCACAGGGATGAAGCTCTTATTCCGGTCTACTATGTATTTTTTCAAAAATGTGTTCAAACAAATGATTTAGTGACTCATTTTGAGCCACATATTGACCAAGGAACATGAGAAGAGTCACTGAATCAATCTGAACAACTCTGGTTAGTGAACAGATTCAAAAGAGTCACTGGGATGAAGCTCTTGTTCGAGTCAACTCTGTAAATTTGTTCAAACAAATTTTTTAGTGACTCACTTTTGACAAACGCCAAACCTCTTGACAAACTAACCTGAGTGAGGTCACTGGACCAATCTGCGAATCAACCTGAGTAATTATGTAGTAAATAGATTCAAAAGATTCAATGGAATGCTTCCCACTAGTAAAAACCTTCTCATTTTACTGTCATTTTGTAAAAGTCCAATTATTATAAATAAAGCTGAAGTGTCTGATTTTGTCTTGAGGTTTGTGAATATCTGCTATACCTTGGACTGCGTTTTGAGACACTTCAGCATTCAGCCTCAGATCTTCAGCATTAAATAAGCACAAAAACACAGACAAATAGGTAAGATTCATACCTGTCAACTCCCTCTTTAACTTGCGAAGGTCTTTTGCGAGATCTTCAAACTTGACCTGAGCAGCGTGGAAGAGATCCTGAGGATCAGGCAGTGGGAAAACACTCTTCTCTGTTCCTGCATTCTGAAACAACAACAACAAATCTGTCAGAAAGAAAGAAAGAAACTGTCTGCTTTCTGTCTTGTTTTCCAGCACAAATATCTAAACATTCTTAAGTGAAAATACATTTAATGCAAAATAAGATATGAAGTATTGTTTTCTGAAAAGCTGATCAAAATGAAGTTTTGCTTAAAACAAGAACATATAATGTTTTCCCTTTGAATTCAGTTGACCCCAATGACTGATATTTGTTGTTGTTAAGCAAAAACTAATTTAATTTTGATCAGTTTCTCCAAAAGCAGAATCTTTTTAAAAAGATCTTTTAATCTTAAGTCATTTTGCATCTCCGAAAATGTTGATTTAAGAATCTTTCGATATTTGTAGTGGAAAACAAGATAAAATACTGAGTAAGAAAAATAATAACAATCATATAAAATGCAGTAAAATAAAAAAATAGATTTTTTTTTATAACATTTTAGAGAAAAAGATTAGAGAATAAAATAAAACCATGAGGTTAAATCTCATACGGCTGTACCTCGTCCATGTTTCGCAGGTAGTACGACACCACATAATCCACCAGACTTATACGATTGTCCTGATGAGAAAGAAGGTCATTAGCAGATGTAGTGGGGACCGTATCACACCCAATCAAATCAAATGAACTTCAGCTCAGCTACTGGTGTAATTGTCATACCCTGCTCTTGACATCTTTTAATTTGGGCAGAATCTCCAGTCCGAATCCGTCTGCCTGTCCTCTGGTCCGGTTTCCACCATTCATGTAGTTTCCAAAGGCCAAGATGACACCAATAATGTCCTTCACACTGTCATTCTCAAGAAAAGCCTGAAAAGAAAGCACAGACAGACACTTGCATACTTCAGAATACAACATTAGTGTACTGCATACTTCACTGCGAAACAGCCATCAAATAACATTCTGCATTGTGTCACAGTGTATTATTTCAGAAATAAAAATGTTATTTTTATGATTTTTTATTTATCTATATATATGTATACAAATACAAATGTTATTTTTATTTTATTTCTTATTTAGTTCACATTTTTAATTTTCAAATAAATAAATAGTTAAATGTAATAATGAGTCAAAATAATGTTAAAAATCATGTCTGTTGTTGCTTCGGGTAGATGCATAATTTTTTTAATTTTACTAATAGTGAGTGGTTGGCACATTCATTTTTTTCCTAAAATGAAAAGAATCGCCTCAATATTTGGCAGTTCAATTAATCAATAAGTCAAGAAAGTGTCTGATGTTGCTTCTGGTTGCTAAAACACCCTAGAAATGGAAGGAAACTAATATATGTGACCCTGGATGACAAAATATAAGGGTCCATTTTTTTTTTAATTGAAACATCATCTGAAAGCTGAATAAATATTTGACAATATTTAAAAATCTGGAATCTGAGGGTGCAAAAAAATCTAAATACTGAGAAAATCGCCTTTAAAGTTGTTCAAATTAAATTCTTAGCAATGCATATTATTAAGCAAAAATTAAGTTTTGATATATTTACGGTAGGACATCTACAAAATGTCTTCATGGAACATGATCTTTACTTAATATTCTAATGATGTTTGGCATAAAAGAAAAATTGATAATTTTGACCCATACAATGTATTGTTGGCTATTGTTACGAATATACCTGTGCTACTTAAGACTGGTTTTGTGCTCCAGGGTCACATATAAGGAATATAACAGATATGGAAGATGGCAGAAAAGCGGTTTCCTATCTTTATTGTACCTTGCTCACAGCAGTAATGATTTCCACCTTATGATGGACAGACGTGATGGAGTCCACAAACACAGAGCGGAATATGATGCAGTGCACTCGCCGGGCGAAGTCAGGAATCTGGGAGAGTTCGTACAGGAATCTGCGCAGGAAGATGAAAGAGCGAAACCAATGAGATCAAAGCGGTGAGGCTCACACGCAACGCACAATATCTTCACACGAATACACCAATCTGGATGCAAGTAAGTGCACTTAAGTGTGATTAAGGGGAATATTAGCGGCACGAGTCACAGAGGATCGCCGGCTTCCTGTTTGATTAGCATACGCGCAGACTCACGCTGACTCACTACAGTGAGGGTCACTGCATTTACAGGAACGCTTCAGATGTTTGTGCAGCATGTGAGAGTTCATTTCTCACCCTTCATTTCATAAAAACAAACCAAAATCACATTGACATTAACACTCTTACACACCACACGCCTGACATTCTGCAGGCTTTGAAAGTGTAGAGTATGCATTGATGTCAACTTAAGAACAAAAAGAGAAAGAGAAATTAAGCACATAACATTTAAAATGGAGCGTTATTCTGGCAGCAACAGGTGCGATACTAATTTAAAATATATATTATATATAATTGTACACATAAAAAAAAACAAGGGTGTAGGTTTGATTTTGGCATTGGTGGGGACATAACAGCGGATCAAACTTCATGTGGATACTGGTCCATGTACACTCTCTTGATTTTTTCATTGTTTTGTTTTTATAACTGACTTAATGGTTTGATTTTTCTACAAAAAAAAAAAAAAGAGCAGAAAAAATCAAGCCGGCTCCGAAGTCTCGAACTGAATCAAATGATTTGCGAACCCCGCACCGAAGCCTCGGACTGAATCAAATGATTCACACCGAAATCTCGAACTTTATCAAATGATTTGTGAACCCGCACTGAAGTCTCGAACTGAACCAAATGATTCGCACTGAAGTCTTGAACTGAATCAAATGATTCGCACTGAAGTCTCAAACTGAATCAAATGATTTGCGAACCCACACCGAAGTCCCGAAACTGAATAAAATGATTCGCACCGAAGTCTCGAACTGAATCAAATGATTCACGAACCCACACCAAAGCCTCGAACTGAATCAAATGATTCACGAACCCACACCAAAGCCTCGAAACTGAATCAAATGATTCGCGAACCCCGCACTGAAATCTCGAACTGAATCAAATGATTCGCGAACCTCGCACTGAAATCTCGAACTGAATCAAATGATTCGCGAACCTCGCACCGAAGTCTCGAACTGAATCAAATGATTCATGAACCCGCACCGAAGTCTCGAACTGAATCAAATGATTCGCCAACCCCGCACCGAAGTCTCGAACTGAATCAAATGATTCGCGAACCTCGCACCGAAGTCTCCAACTGAATCAAATGATTCGCCAACCCCGCACCGAAGTCTCGAACTGAATCAAATGATTCGTGAACCCGCACTGAAATCTCAAACTGAATCAAATGATTTGCACTGATGTCTCAAACTGAATAAAATGATTCACACTGAAGTCTCAAACTGAATCAAATGATTCGCACTGAAGTCTCGAACTGAATCAAATGATTCATGAACCCGCACTGAAATCTCAAACTGAATCAAATGATTCGCACTGGTGTCTCAAACTGAATCAAATGATTTCCACAGAAGTCTCGAACTGAATCAAATGATTCGCACTGAAGTCTCAAACTGAATCAAATGATTCGCACTGAAGTCTCGAACTGAATCAAATGATTCGTGAACCCGCACTGAAATCTCAAACTGAATCAAATGATTTGCACTGGTGTCTCAAACTGAATCAAATGATTTGCACAGAAGTCTCGAACTGAATCAAATGATTCGCACTGAAGTCTCAAACTGAATCAAATGATTCGCACTGAAGTCTCGAACTGAATCAAATGATTCGCGAACCCGCATTGAAATCTCAAACTGAAATAAATGATTCGCACTGAAGTCTCAAACTGAATCAAATGATTCGCACTGAAATCTCGAACTGAATCAAATGATTCGCACTGTAGTATCGAACTGAATCAAATGATTCATGAACCCGCACCAAAGTCTCAAACTGAATCAAATGATTCACACTAAAGTCTCAAACTGAATCAAATGATTCGCACTGAAGTATCGAACTGAATCAAATGATTCATGAACCCGCACCAAAGTCTTAAACTGAATCAAATGATTCACACTGAAGTCTCAAACTGAATCAAATGATTTGTGAACCCGCACCGAAGTCTCGAACTGAATCAAATGATTCGCACTGAAGTCTCGAACTGAATCAAATGATTCATGAACCCGCACCAAAGTCTCAAACTGAATCAAATGATTCGTGAACCCGCACCGAAGTCTCGAACTGAATCAAATGATTCACACTGAAGTCTCGAACTGAATCAAATGATTCATGAACCCGCACCAAAGTCTCAAACTGAATCAAATGATTCGTGAACCCCGCACCGAAGTCTCAAACTGAATCAAATGATTCGCACCGAAGTCTCGAACTGAATCAAATGATTCACACTAAAGTCTCAAACTGAATCAAATGATTCGCACTGAAGTATCGAACTGAATCAAATGATTCATGAACCCGCACCAAAGTCTTAAACTGAATCAAATGATTCACACTGAAGTCTCAAACTGAATCAAATGATTTGTGAACCCGCACCGAAGTCTCGAACTGAATCAAATGATTCGCACTGAAGTCTCGAACTGAATCAAATGATTCATGAACCCGCACCAAAGTCTCAAACTGAATCAAATGATTCGTGAACCCGCACCGAAGTCTCGAACTGAATCAAATGATTCACACTGAAGTCTCGAACTGAATCAAATGATTCATGAACCCGCACCAAAGTCTCAAACTGAATCAAATGATTCGTGAACCCCGCACCGAAGTCTCAAACTGAATCAAATGATTCGCACCGAAGTCTCGAACTGAATCAAATGATTCATGAACCCGCACCAAAGTCTCAAACTGAATCAAATGATTCGTGAACCCCGCACCGAAGTCTCAAACTGAATCAAATGATTCGCACCGAAGTCTCGAACTGAATCAAATGATTCACACTGAAGTCTCAAACTGAATCAAATGATTTGTGAACCCGCTCCGAAGTCCTGAACTGAATCAAATTAATTCTGCTTTTCACGTCTTCAGTCATGTTTACACAACACTGTCAGTACTACTACTGGCTTAGCTCGCTGGTTTTATGACATTAAGTGAAAGTACAATGTTTACAAATAAAAATATCCATATTTCCATTGCAAAGATAACATTCAACACAAATCTAGGAACATATTGAGGAGAGGTAAGCGGTTTACTGCTAACTAGTTAAACACTCCATTAATATGACCAGCTGCAGCTCAAAGTACATGTTAGATGTGCATTATGATGGAGTTTGGAGCTTAATTCACTATATTTGAAATAGTTTGAGCTGCAGCTTAGTTGCTGACAGTTTAATAGCGAAAAGATATATTAAACACTTATCTTGTGTCCATTCTTCCAGTTTTTATGAACTGATGGTTTGGAGTCTAACACTTAACTGTACTGTAGGTGTTTAACCTGTCACTCTACTATAACTAGTCGTACATGGAATGAGCAAATTATCGATTCAAATATTATTATAATAACACTGTCCTGCATCATATTTGCTAAATAAAACCCAATACCTGTTTCTGACTTATTTTGTTCTGCAGACTCCAAAAATAATTTCCCCAAAAAATATTAATTTGTCTTACCCATTAATCAGCAGAAAAGCATCACAAACACATGATTCCTGTATGAATTTGAGCCAGATTACTATGCAAACATAAGCCAGATGTTTTCTGCTTTTACTGCATCCTAACAAACAGACACAGAAAATTGCATATTGTGTTTAAAAAAAGCTTATTTTGCTTATTTGAAAAGTTCTTTGATATTAGAGTATTGAACATGTTTTTCCACTCCTTTGTGGAATGTAAGTTCAATTATGCATTCTGAACATTCCTTTCATTAAAACTGTAATTTAAGTGCATTAAAGCTGACCCATATACACAGTTTGAACATCCTAATTCTTATATTGTGAGAAAAAAAACTACATAATGGAAGGTTTTTACTGATATTTCTGAACTAATATTAGGCATTTTTTGCAAATCAGAAGAATGAAGATGCAGGACTATGTTGCAAGTAAATATTAAATAAATGCATTTATTAATATCTTATCTGTGCGATTGAATGACATACTGTTCAGGTTTATCCAGGAGTTTCACCTCGTCTTCTTTAGACGTCTCGTAATGTTTCTTGATCTTCTCCAGTTCATCAGGCTGAGCTCTCTGTCAACATTAGAAGTCCAACCAGTCATCTCAGCACATAAAATGCAGACTTTGCATGATTATAACATTAATCAGTTTAGCTAGAGTTGCTGATGATGGACCAAGAGTTAACCAAGCTTCAAATCATCCACTTTGCAATATTACAGTTATAATGCATAATGTATAGGTCTCTCAGTCTCACATAAAAGACGATGAGGATGTTTAAATGGTCCCCATTGACTTCCACTGCATGTTTGTCCAAATTATGGAAGTCATTGGGGACCAGAAATCTTTCATTTTGGGGTGAACTGATCCTTTAAGACTAACTAGATGACTAGTCTTTCAGTAACCAGCTGAATAGTCTCAGTTTTAGTACAGACGTAATGCGCAGATAATATTAAAAGCAGTTTTACTGGCAAACAGCTGGAGCTGTTAAAAGACAGACTGTAAAAAAATAAACAAAGACCGAAGAACACGACAGGACTAGAATAGAAATCAGGTGTTAATCTGCGCTCTCAGGTTTCATTACGGCTGGGTTCGAGTACTCACATTCTCATATAAAGCTTCAATAGTCTCCAGATCCACCACAGAATGATCCACCGTCAGAACAGCTGCAATATAAAGCACAAAACAAACACAGACTCATTATAAACACCAGATCCGTCCATTTACTACAGTCACAACTATAAAAAAAACACATTTTGATTTCATTTTACATCACACGCTTTCTGTTTGAAATGCTTCTTTCTGTTTATTTACAGCTTTAAACATGTCTCAGTTTGTTTTGGGGCTTATTTTCTTCCAGAAAACACCTCTGCCTGCTTACATCAACTTACTTTTTGCATTCAAATGAGACCAATCTGCATTTTTATGTAAGTTATGACCTGTGTTAAGTAAGCAAATCAGATGACTAACTTATAGGACTAGTCTAAGCAGTTTATGCAAGCGGCCGCTGGACATAAACAGCTTATGAAGCAGAAATATGTCAGATTGTGCTCTAATTCTAGTGGCCAATCAAATGTGAGTAAATGAGTGTGATTGACCATGTGACTCTGTGTACAGAAGGTCAGATTGTGTTTGTATCGAGCAGCGTTTGTACACAGAAAGACAGCTTCTCTGATTCTAGATCTCATGGGTTTTATGATTATATTAATTTATTTACTTACTATTTTTTTGGAACCTTTGATAAATAAAACATTAAAAGGAACAGCATTTATTTAAAATAGAAAACTTTTGTAACCAAAAAAGTTTTCTTTCTTTCTCTCTTTGCAAGAAATTAATACTTTTATTTAGCAAGGATGTGTTAAACTGAGAAAAAGTGAAGTAAAGACTTAAATTGTTTTATTATCAACATTGATAATAAAAGTAATAAATCAGTATATTAGAATGTTTTCTTAAAAAATGTTGTTTTGAAATGCAATAATATTTACTTTTTTCTGTATTTTTGATCAAACAAATGGAACTTTGATGAACATAAGAGACTTTAAAAAAAAACATGATTTAAATCTTAATTAAAAACTTCTGAGTGTCAGCGTGTATATATATATATATATATATATATATAAGGTGTTTAAGATGCTGATCTTACCCTGCTGAATGTCCTTCATCTCCAGGTGGAGGCTGGATATTAATATTCCCACAGCCTGAGAGCGTTTGCCATCCAGCAGCTTGATGATCTAGAGAGAAGAAATGAATAGTGTTATGCATTAAACTGATCAAAAGTTGTTCTATTGTTGATTTGATTGCTTCTATGTAAGTCGCTCTGGATAAAAGCATCTGCTAAATCATTAACTGTAAATGTCAGTGCTCCAAAAGCTTTCTATTGCAAATTAATGTTCTTTTGAACTTTCTATTCATCTGCGAATCCTGAAAAATAAAATGCATCACAGTTTGCACAAAAATATTGGCCAGCACAACTGTTTATGTTTGTCAAGCAGCAAATCAGCATATTAGAATGATTTCTGATGGAACGTGTGACAAATTTAGCTTTGAGGAATGAGGAATGTGTGTGTTTTTGTGATGTGGCATCAGAGGAAACATCTCGCTCTCGTGCGATACTGTCACAATTAGCAGCTCGCTGTGAGAAGAAGGAAAAGCCGCAGAAAGTGGCACCATAAAAGGCCATCGTTGAGCTCTGGACGAGCGCAGAGGAGATTTTATAACAAACTATAAATTCACAGGATTTTTATTTGTACCTACACATGGTCACAATTACTAATGACTGAATTCCCTCATAAAGGCCACGAGAGTTTTGGCACGCTAAAGAGCCGCTCTAAAACTTAATGTGTCGCTCTTCTTCATTAGGTAGCGGCGCGGCGTTACGGCGTTTAAGCTACTGCGGCGTTCAGTGGGAACCAGCGCGACGGCCCTTTAGATGTGAGTATTGCATTACAGCAGGTGAAGAGAGCGTTCATTATTAATGTGAGCAGAGACACACGCTAATGAACCACCGACAACTAAACACAACCATTTTCCCACACGCTTATTAATAAATATTGAATATTAAAAAAATACAAATATGAAAATATGCCATAAATTTTTTTAACTATTTATTTATAATATTTTGTAATTATAATTTATACATTTTGTTACTCAATATAATAAATAATTCAATATATTTAAAGTATACATATTTTTTTGTACATATATATATATATATATATATATATATATATATATATATATTTAAAATATTTAAGAAATATTTTGTTATTTCAAATCTTTTTTCAGACTAATATATTTTCTTGTTGCATATATGTGACCCTGGACCACAAAACCAGTCTTAAGTCGCTGGGGTATATTTGTAGCAATAGCCAAAAATACATTGTATGGGTCAAAATTATTGATTTTTCTTTTATGTCAAAAATCATTAGGAAATTAAGTAAAGATCATGTTACATTAAGATTTTTTGCAAAATTCCTACTGTAAACCTATCAAAATGTAATTTTTGATTAGTAATATGCATTGTTAAGAACTTAATTTGGACAACTTTAAAGGTGATTTTCTCAGTTTTTTTTATTTTTTTGCACACTTAGATTCCAGATTTTCAAAGAGATGTATCTCGACCAAATATTGTCCTATCCTAACAAACTATACATCAATAGAAAGCTTATTTATTGAGCTTTCATATGATGTATATATTTCAGTTTTGTAAAATTTAACCTTATGACTGGTTTTGTGGTCCAGGGTCACATATAATAAATATATTTACATATGTACATACATATATATATATATATCAGTAAGATTTTATATCAGTGGGATCAGTAAGATTTTTAATTTTTAAAAATCTCTTATGCTCAAAGTTTTATTTGATCAAAAATACTGAAAAAAGTAATATTATGGAATATAATTCCAATTCCAAATAACAGTTTTTTTATATACTTACATATATATATATTTAAGAAATATTTTAAATACAAAATTGTATTTAATTTATTTTAATCTTTGAAAAAGAAAAAGAAAGAGAAGATACACTTTTAGATGCAATTATTAGGAGATTATTAGGAAAATGATGAGAAGTTTATTTGAGAATATTCAGTATCTGCCGCTGTCCTGGAGTCAGTGAAACCTACTAAACGCGTTTAACAGCTCCACTTTACTAAACACATCAGGTTTCTAAAGCACAGTGAGTATAGCGGCTACAGTAAACATCATTATTACACTGTTCCAGGAGAAGAAGTTCATGAATTCGGGAATTTCAAACACAGAATTCCTTGATCTACAGTCGGCCGTCAAACGTTTCCCAGAATAGACGGCAATAAACACACGGCGTTAGGGACTTAAAGTTAGAAACAATTAAAATGTCAGTTTGTTTAAGAATCATCATTACTGTTCAAGCTGCATATTAATAATGATTCATCTGACCGTGTGATGTTTACATACTTCACAGAGCTAGAGAGACGACAGGAGACCAGAGACACACCAGAACACGCGGCACACAGGACAGGGAAAAAGAAATAAAATTAAATAAAATTAAATAATTAAAAAGTCAAAAAACTAAAGACATGCAGCTAACAGGACAGAACAACTAAATTAAAATTAAATAAAATTAAATTATAAAAAATTAAATTAAATGAAAAAGTCAAGAAACAAAAAGACACTAGTACACAAAGCAGACAGGACAGAAATATAAAATAGAATAAAAAAAGTCAAGAAATGAAAGAGATGCAGCACACAGGACAGAAAAATAAAATAAAATAAAATAATACGGTCAAGAAATGAAAGACATGCAGCACACAGGACAAAAAAATAAAATAAAATAAAATAAAAAGAAACGAAAGACATGCAGCACACAGGACAGAAAAATAAAATAAAATAAAAAAGACAAAACAGACATGACAAAGCAATAAAATTAAAATTACATAATAAACAAGACAAGAAATGAAATGAAATGACTTTTTAATTTTTTTTTTTTAATTTTTTTTTTTTTTGTTCTGTCCTATCTGCAGTTTTTTTTAAAAAGTCAAGAAACGAAAGACACGCAGCAGACAGGACAATAAAATAAAATAATGAAACACCAGACAACAGACAGAGCAGAAAAAAAATATAAAATAACATTTTTTTTTAAATGTAATCAAATCTAATAACACACCAAGAGATGAGAGACAGCAGAACACACAGCAGACAGGACAGAGAAAAGATGATTATTATTATTCTTCTGTTGAGATATTCGGACACATGTTTCTGACGGCACCTGTTAGCGATTAGAGCTGGTCCAGTGAGCAGACGGAGATGACAGAGGCTCCGCCCCCCTCATGTCATCCCGCCGCGCTTTGATATGATAATCAGAGAAAGGAAAGGCGCCGCGGATCCGTGCAGCGGATGCATCTCAACACATGACACAAATTAGCGCTTAGTTTGACCTCCGCAGATTCCCACCGATTGTGTTTTCAGGAGAGCTGCGCTGCTGATAGACGCCTGCCTTTCTGCACACCGCTTCTGTATTATCTACATGTGTCTGACACAAACACACAACAGCGTTTCATTTACATAATACACACACACACACACACACACACACACACACACACACACACACACAGTTCCTCACATCCCCCTACAGACGGGGAGCCGGAGGATAAAATAATCAATAAAAACTAGATAAAAACATTTGTCAAGATAAAATTAAAGTTGGATTGAGAAAGTCTAGAAAAAGTTCAAAGCAGCTATGAAAGCTTAAAGTTTTGAACTTTATATAGATAGATTCGATGATTAGCATGTTGCTAGCATGATTAGAATGTAGTTAGCATGATTCTAACATTTTTATAGCATGTTTAGTATGTTTCTAGCATGATTAGCAAGTTATTAGCATGTCATTAGCAAGTTTATAACATGATTAGCAAGTTACTAGCATGTTTCTAGCATAATTAACATGTTACTTGCATTATTAACATGTCATTAGAAAGTTGCTAGCATGTTTCTAACATGATTAGCAAGTTATTAGCATGTTTCTAGCATTTTTAACAAGTTGCTAGCACATTTCCAACATGATTAGCAAGTTGCTAGCATGTTTCCAGCATGTTTCTAACATGATTAGCAAGGTACTAGCATGTTTCTACGCTGACTAGCAAGTTACTAGCACCTTTCTAACATGATTAGCAAGTTGTTAGCATGTTTTTAGCATGATTAGCAAGGTACTAGCATGTTTATACGCTGACTAGCAAGTTGCTAGCACCTTTCTAACATGATTAGCAAGTTGGTAGCATGTTTCTAGCAAAACAAGTTTCTAGTATGTTTCTAGCATAACATGTTTCTACCATGATTAACAAGTTGCTAGCATGTTTATAGCATGATTAGCAAGGTACTAGCATGTTTTAGCATGATTTAACAAGTTAGTAGCATGTTTCTAGCATAACAATTTGCTAGCATGTTTCCAGAATGATTAGCATGTTGCTAGCATGTTTCTAGCATGATTAGCAAGGTACTAGCATGATTAGCAAGTTCCTAGCGTGTTTCTAGCATAACAAGTTTCTAGCATGTTTCTAGTATGATTAACAAGTTGCTAGCATGTTTATAGCATGATTAACGAGTTTCTAGCATGTTTCTAGCATAACAAGTTGCTAGCATGTTTATAGCATGATTAGCAAGTTGATAGCATGTTTCTAGCATAACAAGTTGCTAGCATGTTTATAGCATGATTAGCAAGTTGCTAGCATGTTTCTAGCATAACAAGTTGCTAGCATGTTTATAGCATGATTAGCAAGTTGCTAGCATGTTTCTAGCATAACAAGTTGCTAGCATGTTTATAGCACGATTAGCAAGTTTCTAGCATGACATTAGCATGACTGACAAGTTTCTAGCATGATTATCAAGTTACTAGCATGATTGTAGTTGCTAGGCTAGATAGTTAAATAGATCAGAAATATTCGAATGGAAGTTCGATTAGATTAGAAATAGTTGATAGAGGGTCAGTTTGTTTGAGTCTGAAGGGATTGTGGGAGTGTTCTCAGTGTGAGTTTGAATAGTGTTGATCATTTGAACATTCCCTCAATGAAAGTCTATGGGATTTTTGTGATTTTTAGTCTTCAATTTGACAAAAACTATAAGTCGGATCAGTCTGAAAAGATAGAGCAGACTCAGTGAGATCAGTCTGAAGAGCTAGCCTGAGTTTAGTGGTTCTAGCTTGAAAGCTTTAAGAGGAATAGCGTTCAGAAAATTAGTCAAAGAAGAATAATATTTAAAAGCTTTAGTAGCAGATCAGTAGGTTTGCTTTCTCAAGCCAATCTAATTAATTAAAAAATTATATTATAAATATTTATAAACATTTATAAAAATAACTCTTAAATATAAATATTTTTTAATATAAATAAGACATAAATAATATTTGAATTCAAAATATATATGAAAATAAAAATAAAATATTGCTAATTGCGTATATTATTATTGCAGTCTTGAATGAATGCAGCTGATTACACGTGTGAACTCAAACACGTCTGTCATCAGTCTGAGCTCTCAGACAGGAGCCTCATGTGAGACAGCAGCTCTATCGATCTCGTCTCGACACACCTGACCCTCAGATCACTGTATTGCTCTGTCAGGACATCCACCCCAGTCTGCTCTGGTTTTCATGGAGGCCGGTTTCTCAGAAGGCTGATTCAGAAATGATGGATCCGCAAACGTTTCAGAAATTACATCACCTGCCAAAAGCAGAGAGCTCTAGCATCTATTCATCTCTTCACATTCACTGCAGGAGATATTACATTTATTAAAGATTCACTGAAGTGCTTTGAAACAAGTAGTTATTCTGTGTTATTTTATGTGTTGATGTAATTTCAACTGAAACAGAAAGATGATTTCAGCCTGATTTCATGTATTTGTAGTGAAGGGGGCGGGACACTTCAGATTCTAGAGAGCATGTGATTGGACAGGAAGTTTGATGAGCATGTGTGTGAATAAATACTTTATAAAAACAATTTATGAGTAAATAAAATATAACTAATATTATTGTGATTTCACCTAAAGCACACACACAAAAATACAGTTATGGAGACTAAATGCTGGTTACACACACACACACACACAAATTTAATTCAAAATATATTCAAAAATAAAAAAAAATCATATTTGTGTTAACAGCAGTGTTACTTTAGTATTGCTGAGATACTATCATTGTATCTTTATATATTATATATAGTATTAAAGTTATTTTTATTGGTATATGTTTTCTGTTTTAATTTTAATTTTAATTAAAGTTTTAGTAATTTTGTTTTGTGTTGTGTTGTTATCATTTTTATGTGCATATTTACTTTATATACATTTGTTTTACAAATAAAAGAAAATAACAAAAAAAGAAATTAAATTATTTAAAAAATTAAAACAAAATAATACTTTTTCATCGTTTCTATAACATGAATTTATTATGGCAAAATCATTTATTATGTAGTATATAAGGAAAAAGTCTATTTCTATTATTAATGTTTTTTCTTGGAAGGCTTTTTTAAATTACACATTTTAATTAGCCATTTTAGAGATTTAATTCATTATTGTTAGATGTTTTATTTTGATATTCAGTGTTTTTATTTTAAAATTACTTAATTTAATTAGTTATTTTAATGATTTAATTAACAACTAGTAGGTGTTTTATCTTGATTGTTAGTTTTTATTGTAAAATAATATTAATATTAATTTACCATGTTAATGATCTAATTTATTAGAATATGTTTTGCTTGTTCGTTTTTAATTAGAAAATATTTATTTACTTTATTTATTGGTTTAATAAATTCTTATTTAATTGTTTATTTTTTTTATTTAATACTTTGTAGCATTTTCCCATGAAGTGGTGATTTTGTTCTTGTGAACACATGCAATTAAAACAGTCATTTATTCGCAAATGTTTTATGTAATATTCCAACTTTTCACACGTTTAATTCACAACTTTGGATGGAAACATTGCTATAAATAATAATACATTTTAGAACTGCCCTCTGAGAAATTCAACTACAGATATTCAAACCTTTCGCCTTTCTCCCCTTAATATTGTACAAGAAAATAAATAAATAAACAGCACTGATTTTGATATAATATATAAATATAAACAGCTCTTTAATATAAATGAATAGAGAGCTGATTTTGTAGGAACTTCGAAAGTGTAGAGAGAGAAGTACAATTAAATCTCTCACAGTTTGTTGAAAGTGACCAACAAAGACCGACAGGAGAGACGTCTGATTGTATGCTGATGTAGCAGGAGCCCAGAGTGAACACACACACACACACACACACACACACACACACACACACACACACACACACACACACAGGCCAATGTGGAGCCCCGGCTGATTGATCAGGAGCGTCTGGAGCGCTTTGGGTCCAGGCTGAATGTTTAAGTTGTGGGACGCCAGACCAGTGCTGACCTGCACAATCACTCACGACTGTCACAAACACACTGCTGACTGAGCCGTTTCTACCTCATCTGAACCACACTGACCACAGAAAACACACCTGAGTAAAACCAGCTCATAAGATAAGATCTAAAACTACATCAAAATCATCTCAGCTCAGTTCAATGCTGCCAAAAGCTGTCAAATTCATCACTTGAAACTAATTCACTTTCAGCAGTAAAGCAGCTCCACAGAATAGAGTCATTATTCAGATTACAGTTTTTTACAGACGCTAGGACACATTTCTCAATACTTAGGTCACTTTTGCAAAACTCTTCACACAGTGAGCACAACAGAAGTCTATGTGGGCTAAACTGAGGATCAATTATCATTGTTTTGGCACAAAATGCATTCAATGACTACATCTCTCAAATTTCATGAATTCTTTTCTCACTCAGACACAACAACTGACAAAAATCTTTGTACGTACAGGACATTTTGCATGTGCTTACATACTGTTTTCAAAACTGTTAAACTTATGTTCCAAACAATAACATAATGCAAAACTGAACAAGACAGCAAAATTCAACAGCAATATTTTATTGAAACATTTCAAATCTAAAAATGCAGTAGATTAGCATTACTATTGTATCTGTATCAGTGGATGGTGTGTATACAAATTCTTGTATTTTGGAATTACTTAGTGCAAAAAAATAAAAAACAACATAAAATATTGACGAATTCTGCATCATGTCTGATTCATTCCAGTAACATATATTGCAGTTATAAACAATATATATTGCAATTATAAACAGATGTTTCCTTGTTTTACACAAGAAAACACTGTATAATGCTACATGTTGTTAGTGTTTTTTAGGTCATTGTTTTGTGGGTGACAAAGTGTGTTTGTCGGCTGTCAACCTTTGCTAGTGTTCTGGAAGAATAAGTTTATTTGAGACCTGAATAAAGTGTTTTGGTAGTTGTAGTGCACTTTGAATGTGAAATGAACTGCTTTGCCAAGATGAAAGTCAGTTAGGAGAATTGTGTGAAGAGTTTTGCAAAAGTGTCCTAAGTATTGAGAAATGTGTCCTAGCGTCTGTAAAAAACTGTAAGTCAGTCCAGTCAAATCAATAACTTTACTGAATATAGCTGTAAAGCCTTGAATACACTCCACGATTTTTGGCCTGATTTTCTGCCGATTTACAGTCAGTAGTTGCTGACAGTCAGGGCCAGTCTGCAGATTTGAGTTGACAGATTCCATAGAAAACCATGTAGTGTATGATGGTCACTGACTCCGATATTTTAGCTACAGACTTTGATTCCATCCAGTTTGAGGATATCAAACATGTTTGATATTTTCAGCCGATTTTAGAACGCATAATGTATGACATTATGTAGCATGCCTTTCTTTGCAAATACAGGTGATTTACCATAGAAATATGTTTTGTAACGTTTATGACTGTTATAGCACCAGCTGTGGTCCGATCTCCTTAAAACTTTGCATGCTTGTTTAGAATCACCTGTCGCAGGTGCTCACCTGATTTCGTGAACTTTTGAGTTTTCCTTTATACTTTATAGGATTTAGGGTAAATTCAGACAGGCTCCTTTTCTAAACAACCCTGTTATAGTTTTCCAAATGGTAAATTCCAAATTTTCTTTGATAATTATTGACTTGTTTTTTTCCTAGATTGAGTGAAAAACCTAGGACTAGTTCAGAAAAGTAGGTTTTGACATCTTTTCAATCATTTAACAAACGATTTGATTGACAGCAGTGGTTTGATGCAATATCGCACTTTCGGGGCTGTGAGTCAAACCAAGGCCAGCCGAGTTTCATTTAATCAGCCTCTGTTAACCATGTCTAATAGGTGCCAATGGTTGCCATGTTTTTCTGAAATACGCTCAACAAATGTTTCCTCTTATAGCGCCACCAAGTGGCCAAGCTCCACGAGTTTCGTCCTGTGACCTCAGGTTGAACTCTTACATAAGTGTTCTTTCCGTTCAGGAGTTATAGGCATTTTACTAAAAGTGGCCCTGCCTTTTTTGAACGTTTTGGCGTCCCTTTGCGACGGTCGAAAGTTACGACTTCTATTTTGATAATTGATATTCGCTCTCCAGAGAATCTTTCCGCACTGGTTTAGTTCCGATCAGGTGAAAAACCTAGGACTAGTTCGCAAAAGCAGGTTTTTTACATCTTCGCAATCATTTAACAGACAATTTGATTGACAGCAATGGTTCTAGAGGCAAAGTTGTTCGGAATGAGGAGTTATTTCGCATGATACAAATATTCTGTGTATGTGCGAAAAAACGTGCAATGCACAACCGTTTTATGCCCTTGGAAAATGCGATAAAAAAACCTAGGACTAGTTCACAAAAGAAGGTTTTGCAAAAAATCCAAAATACCTCAAAATTTTGCCAGGCTCACGATTAAATCGGAGGCGTTTTGTCTGGTACCAAGGATTCCAACAACATAAGACACTTGAGTCACTTGAGCGACTGGTGGTTTAGGAGCGATTTCGTACTTTTGATCGCTGTAGCGCCCCCGTCAGGCCGATTGGGGCGAGCCTTGGTGACGTTGTCGGCGGTGTGAGTACTACCATCCTTCCAAGTTTCAAGTCTCTATGACTTGTGGTTTGGTATGCACCATCAGTTTTACATGGAGATTGCTGAAGCGTGGCCATTCTAACAATTACAATAGGGTTTAATCACTACGTGCTTGAACCCCTAAATATATTGTCATTAAAACACATCAGATGACTGGATGTGTGCTGATCTAGAATCACAGCAGTAGGTCAGACCTGTACGTCTGATCACAACCCCACTGAACACTAAAGCTCAAAGGGAATTATTGGGGAAAACGGCTCAAAATGAGCTTATTATATACAGGCATTAAGCATAATCTGCTGTTAATGGCACATTCAGCAACTCAAATGTCAAGAGAACATTAATGTTTGGCAGCGAGACACAGAATGTGTCTGAAACCCCCTCTAGTGGTACAAACCATGTGACTTCCTTTAATAAAAGCCAAATCTATTCCTGACTAACACTCTATAAGCACATACAGGAGATTGGTCACCGCAGTCTCATACCTTCTTGGCTTTGCTCTTCTTCTCGTATGAGTCTGACAGAGGCTTCTTCTTGGCCTGGATGGCAGCTTTGGAGAACAGTTCCTCAAACTCTTTGGGGTCTATGATATCAGGCTCTTCCAGTGAATTCCAGAGCGTGTTATTACTGTAAAACACACACACAGTGATCATCAGCGTTATATATCAGACAAACACTCTTAAAATAACACTGAAGGAGGAACAGAGTCAGCTCAGCTGCTCAGCTTTAGTTTAGGTTTCATGTTTAGCATTTATTTACACGTTTAAAGGCTCAAGCTGGAGACCGGAGTGAAGTATTTGGCCGATTCAGACTGCAGTGATGAGAATTATTTGGTTTCTGCCGTTGCTGAGAAACACGAGCAACACAAACAGGCCGATGGCGTACGAGCGAGACTTTAACAACGCTCCAGCCTGCCTTCGCTATCGCACTTTCCACTCCTATATCCTGAGGGAAAAACTCATTTCAGACAATACAGATGAGCCGTATCCCAGCAGCTTCTGTTTGTATTGAAGGATCACAGGGCTTTGACATGTATATCTGACTGCAATCCATCAGAGATAGAGATTAGGAAGGTTATTGAGGTCACCAGGTCAATCAGATCTACATTAGGATGATAATGAAACGTTTTAGATCAGATGTTTGTCCTAAAATTTCTTGTGAGGAATATTAATAGACACAAAATAGTACAGAGTATAGAGCCATAAAATGACTGTAGTGCATCTCAGATGATGTTAAAATCTCTAATCTGAGCATGGATTGAGACATTGTTGAGGGAAAAGAAAATTCAGATAGTTTTCAACTTAAAAATAACTAAAACTAAAATAAAAAAAAATATTTTATATGCAGACATCAGTGATCAGTAAAAACTGTGAGAGCGAAACAAACTAAATTAAACATTACTTAATAATAAAAAAAAAAAATTGATACAACTATTATAGCTATACAGATATAAAATAATAATAATAATAATATTCGTGATTCCTGAATTTATATATGAAAACTTAGTTTTGAAGTGCATTCGTTATGTTTGTATAAGAAAATTTGGTAACCCTTGCCTAGTTGTTTTAATATTATTGATATTTTTTAGAAGAAGTTAAAAGTTAAGAAAAAAGAAATTAGCTTGTAGTCTATATATGTTTAGGGCTATAGGCTAATCTTTTTCTTAACTTTTCTTAAACATTAAACATTAAAAGTTAACAGTTGAGTGAGCCGCAGATGTGCTCTCTGAGGAGCGTGACTGTAATCATGTAGTTTAACAGCTCTACTGTAACGTTTACTGGCGCGTGCCGTGAGTTAGTGCGAGTGTGAGGAATCACTGTACATCCTCCTCTAATCCCGCTAACAGTAACACAGAGCCATAAAGCTGCTGCCGGCAGCACATATAAACACTCCAGCACACAGCGGAAGCTCCAGTGAGTCCGTGACACAGGCGTGCAGATGCACTCACAGCACTGCAGTGTGGGAATCAACTCAAGCAGTTTACATGATGAGGCAGCCAATGACACGTCCAAACAGCTGGAGGTGGATTAAAGTGACAAAATCAATAAAGCACTGCTCTATTTCAACTCAAAATGAATATAAAATGAACTAAAACTGATGGATTTGGATGCATTTGGCGAGCAGTTCATGCATTCTCTGGGAATTAAACCCATGAACCTGGTGTTGCAAGCGCTATATCTAATGTATGATATCTGTAGATAAAAACGATTTATTTCAGATTAACAAGAAAAATCTTTAACTTTAAATAATACTAAATAAAAAATAAAAAAAAATACACAAAAAAACTGATCTAATAAAAATCCCAAAATCAAACATCAAAATTACTAAATTAATAACTAAAATAAAAATAGAAAATAGAAAAATACAAAAAATTATTCAAAATATCAGCAACAATTATAAAGACATTAAAAAAATTATCAAATAAAATAATCAATAATAAAATTATCAAAAAAGACAAAAAGCTAACAACAAAATGACAAAACTTTAAAATAAAAACTTATTCAAAATGTTAATAAAAATTATACCAACAATTTAAAAAAAATGATAAAAACAAACAACAAATTTACAAAAACTTTAAATAAAATTACAACAAAAATGGAAAATATAAAAATAATACTTAATTCAATGTAATAAAAATAAAAACATTACATAAAAAACTTTAAGTAAAATTATATTGAAGCAAAAAAAAAAAAATATATATATATATATATATATATATATATATATACTGAAATTTCTTTCTCAATTTTTTTGTCTTGTACAAATACAAATATCAAGCATTTTTAAATCAAGATTTCAAATCAACATTTACTTTAGATGCAAAATTTGATAGGATAAAAAGTCTTGTTTTCTGAAAAAATTTATCCAGACTGAGTTTATAACAACAATATCTGCCAGAAAAATACATTTTTAAATATTTTAACATCATTTTACCAAGTATTATACAAATGTTTGCTCTTGTTTTAATCACAATGATGTGACATCCAAAAAAAGATCATTGTGTCACATAAAAGTATTTCACAGAACATTGAAAATCCAAGAAATGCATCTCAGTGGCAGATATTTAGTCTTGTTTTAAGCAAAAATTCTCTTAATTTTGATCATTTTTTTCAGAAAAAAATTAATTATGTTACGTCATTTTGCTTGCTTTGCTTAATCCAAGCGGACATTTTTAAAAATATTACATTTATGTTCCACAGGTTTAAAAGACATGAGGCGAATAAATGATGATAGAAAGATTATTTACATCTTAAAATGTGTCTGATGTGGACTTACTTATTGTCCTGAATCTGGATGCGGCTCCAGTAGAGCGGTTTCATAGGGCAGGCCGGTTCTACGGTGGGTTTACGCGGCGCTTTCTCCGTCACCTGTCCAAATCCAAACCCGCCGAAAGCAGGAGGAGGAGGAGGAGCAGCACCAAAGCCTGGCATGGGTGGAGGAGGGGGTGGGGCTCCTGGTAGTCCAGGTGGTGGCGGAGGAGGGGGCGGGGCTCCAGGGAGAGGTGGAGGAGGAGGCGGAGCTCCTGGTAAACCAGGTGGAGGTGGCGGAGGAGGTGGGCCTCCAGGGAGGGGCGGAGGAGGGGGCGGGGCAGGATGAAGTCCAGGTAATGGTGGAGGGGGAGGAGGGGCGGAGCTACCAGGGAGAGGAGGAGGTGGTGGAGGCGGTGGAGGGGCGGAGCTACCGGGTAGAGGAGGTGGAGGAGGCGGTCCTGGACCTACACCTAAACTCATGCTAATGGAGTCTAGGTCGAGTTTTTTAGGCAGGCTGGAGCTGGAGCTTGGCACTGGTTTGGTCCCGTCTCCCTCTGGGGTTTTAATGAAGGTCTCGCGGTCGGTCTGGACGCACACGTTGCGGAAGCTTTTGGGCAGTTGGTCATCTTCAGTGGAGACACAGACGTCATGCATATCGCCGCGCTCCCGTAAGGTGTTATACGTCTGCTCCCGCTGCATCCTGCCGATGATCGACTCCAGACGCGACACCACCTCCGCGTGCTCCCCTCGAACCTGGAATATCTGCAGCTCGAAATCCGCCTGGAGTCACACATGCAGAAACAAGTACTATAAGTGGACAATGAACAATAAAAACATCTCACAATATGTCAGGGTTATCAATGTTAGCTAAATTAAAGCTAAACTAAAAAATAAAATTATTGTAGTTTAACATGTTTATCATGAGAAATCATAAAAATAAAAAAACTAATTCAAAATTTTTATAAAAACTATACAGACATTTCAAAAATATGATAAAAAACAAACAACAAATTTACTAAATTTTAAATAAAATAAAAATATACACATTTTAAAAACAGATCTAATAAAAATAAAAGCAAACATTAAAATGACTAAAATATTAACTAAAATTTAATTTAAAATGAAAAATATAAAATTACAAAAAATTATTCAAAAATCTGTAACAACTATATAAATATATTTAAAAAATAATCAAATAAAATAATATATAATAAACTAGTCTTATAAAAATGACTAAATTACAAAATTACAAAACTTTAAAATAAAAATGGAAATCATAAAAATAAAAACTAATTCAAAATTGTAACAAACTATAAAAGTAAAAAAATGTATGATAAAAACAAACAAATTTACTAAAACTAAAATATTAACTAAAATTAAAATGAACATGAAAAATATAAAAATACAAAAATAACTCAAAATATCAGTAACAACTATATAGATATATTAAAAATAATCAAATAAAATAATATATAATAAAATAATCTAATAAAAATTACAAAAACAAACAACAAAATGACAAAACTTTAAAATAAAAATGGAAATCATTAAAATAAAAAATAATTAAATAGATATATTCAAAAAATAAATAAATTAAAATAATCAATTAAAAAAATAATAAAAACAAAATTACATAACTTGTAATTTAAAATGGAAATGTAATTTAAAATAAAAATGGAAAAAAAACTAATTCAAAATTAGTTGATAAAAAAATGATAAAAACAACAAATTTACTAAAACTTAAAAATAAAATTACAAAAAAATGAAAAATATAAAAATAAAACTTAATTCAAAATATTAATATATATACATGTATATATGTAACTGTAATAAAAAAATACATTACTAAAACTTTAACTAAAATTAAAACAAAAAATATACATAAAATTATAAATTTTAAATTTTAAATTATACATTTCCATAGAATGGAAAACTGTGTTTACCTTGGCGTAGTTAAATAATAACAGTTCAGTACATGGACATGACATACCATGAGTCTCAAACACCATTGTTTCCTCCTTTTTATATAAATCTAGGGTTTGCAAAAGACCACCGAAAAATCAATTCCAACATAACACCGACTGTTACGCCATAGTCCCGAGATCGTTATTAGTTACGCCTCCAACATTTGAATCGCCCAATCATCAGTAACGTCAGTACATCAGTAAAATAAGGCAAGCCACTGAAGGGACACGGTTAGCTTAATGCTAGCGCTAGCCTGTTACATTGCAATACATAGGATTTCACTTACCACATAAACAGAGAGATGACTGCACTGATGATGGCGAATGATGGAGAAATAACTGCCTGATGATGGCGAATGATTTACAGATCCTGAGTATCACTGACAAGCAGCTGAACTTGTGTGGTAAGTAACGTAAGCACTCCCTCTGCATTATAACGTTACACAGAGCACATACGGTCACAGTAACGAGACTAAAATGTCGGCGATTCAAAACGGCAGATTCAACGAACCACATATTAAAAGCGGCTAGAGCTCCTAATTAAATACATATTTTTATCAATGTGCCAGCTATTGAGATGAGCAGCTCTGTGAAACAGCCAATCAGAGCAGAGCTCATTAATATTCATGAAGCTTCCAAATAAGGCAATAACAGAGGATTTCATTCTAGGGACAAATCCTAGGGTTGTAAATGGAGCAGTAAAACCGTTTCTGGAGATTTTTTGCCCGTTCCTATGCCATATACCCTCTATGTAGATATCAGAGAACAATTTAAAATATTCTCTCAATGCATTCTATGGCACCTTTAACAAAAACTACTACAGTATATCAATGACACTGACACATTTCAAAACACGAATTTCTTTCTCAATATTTTTGTCTTGTTTTCCGATACAAATATCAAACATTTTCAAATCAAGATTTCAAATCAACATTTACTTTAGATGCAAAATATTTTTGTAAAACAATTTTGCATCTCCAGTAAATGCATTTTGATTTAAAAATGTTTATATTTGTATCAGAAAACAAGACAAAAATACTGAGTAAGAGCTTCACGTTTTTGTCTTTGCTTCCAAAAATCCAGAGGACGAGTGTCACGTTTTGTCGGTCAGTGCGGTCTGTCTTACTCCAGAGCATTTTTTATCACATTTAAACCCTTTCTCCAGTCAAAAATAATGGTGAGTTTTCAGATGAGTTCAGCAGTGAAGCATCATCTTATTTCATATGAGGAGCTGCCAGGAGCATCTGGAGTCCATCAGAACATCACAGCTTCCTTCACACTGCCCTCACATTCAATATCACTGTTTACAGTCAGAGGTCACCACATTAAACACTAGAAACACATTAACCTGCTGCTATGAGCAAACGCGCTTATGAAAACGACATGTCTCCACTGGAAGACTCAATGAATGTGACTGAATGCTGGAGAAAATGTTCTTGGTCAGTATTTCTGTCTTGTTTTCCAGTGAAAATATCTAAACATCCTTAAAGGTACATTTACTGGAGAAGCAAAATGATAGAAGATTTTAAGTCTTGTTTTGTGAGAAATGTATCAAAATGAATAAAAATGACCAAAAAAACAAACAAAAAAAAACTAATAAAATGTAAAGGGAAATATAAAAATAAAAGCTAATTCCAAATATTATTATTAATAATATTAATACTATAAAGGTACATAAAAAATACATCTAATAAAAATGAAAAAAAAAAACAAAATCACAAAAACGTTGACTAACTTTGACTTTTAAACAGAAAACATAGAAATAAAAACAAATTCAAAATTTGTATAAAAATGATAATGGCATATTAAAAATAAATCTAATAAAAATGACAAAAACAAAGAACAAAACTACTTAAACTTTTACTTAAAATGAAAACCAAAAATATAAAAATAAAAACAATTCAAATTTGAATAAAAACTATAAAGATTTAAAAAAAATGTAAAAAGAGTTTTAAAAAATAAATAAATAATAAAAAATTTACTTCACTAACTTAAGTTACTTAAAATTAAAATGAGTACTGAAAACATAAAACGAAAAAGTAATAAAAAATATGAATAAAAACTATAAAGGCATATTTAAAAAAAATGTAATCTTAATAAAAATAACAAAAACAAAAAACAAAATTACTAAAACTTTGACTTAAAATGAAAATCGAAAATATATAAATAAAAACAATTCAAAATTTTAATAAAAAATATAAAGACATTTTAAAAACAATCAAAAGAAAAAAAAAAGAAAAAAATCCAATTAAAAAAATTAGCTTAAGTTAATTAAAATTAAAATGAGTACTGAAAATATAAAATGAAAAACTAATATTAATAAAAACTATAAAAGCATATAAAAAATCTAAATTAATAAAAAGAACAAAATTACTACAACTTTGACTACAATTAAAACAAAAATGATAAAAAAAAATAGAAAATTTGAATAAAAATTATAAAGACATTTAAAAAAAATGTAAAGAAAATAAAAATGAAGAAAAAAAAACAATAACAAAAAATAAAAAAAACTAATTATTAATAAAACACTAATATTAATAAAAACTATAAAGGCATATATATATATATATATATATATATATATATATAAAATGATAAAAAAAGTAATTTACTTTTTTAATAATATAATAGTATATCAGTGCTACTAAAATAACACTGCAATACATACAAAGCAAAACATGATTTTTCCTCTGTATACAAAGGTCAAATTATTTTAAATCAAGATAGATTTACTTCAGATGCAGAATGACGCAGATATACCAATGTTCAGCAATTTTTTTTTGCTGAAACAAGAACAAATATTCATCAATTGGGTCAGAAAATGTAACATTTTAATTTTTAAATAAGTGTAATTAAGTTCAATTAAGTTTTCTGACCACACTGGCAGATATTTGTTCTTGTTTTAATCATAAGTTCACTTCAATTTGATGCAGAAATCATTTAAACATCATACTTTGTGATGTAAAACTAATATATGTTTACGATCACAGCCTGTGGAGGTTAAACACTCTTCTGAAAATGAAACACAGAAGTTGTGCTCATATATTGTCTAATGAAGGTGTTAGTTAGATCAGACCGTGGTCACGATGAAAGTGTTGAGCCTGAGAGCGACAGCATCACAGCTCCAGTTATTGGCTCTCGGCGTGGATCATAAAGCACGCGTGACGTCGGCCTCGTAAAGCAGTCGCTCGTCGACGTCACTGATTTTCCACAGCGGTCGTCAGAAGTGTTATGACCTCTCAAAAATGATTAAACATCATATTGTCCAGACAGCAAACGCACTGCTGGGATCTGACGTCCTCATATCTGGGATCCTCAAGCTTTGAAGTAAATCTGCGTTTAGTGCTAAACTGACAGCGGGAGTACAACTGAACGCCCTACCAATTTAGAGACCAGATTTAGTCAGATTCTGGTTAGCCATTACTGTACAATCAACATCACATGAAAAATACTTTGTAAAAATACTCTTATTGGAAGTTATTATTTAGAACCAGTCTTAAGCAGCACAGATATATTTGTAGCAATAGCTAAAAAATACACTGTATTTCGTCGTAAATATATCAAAACATAATTTTTGATTAGTAATATGCATTGCTAAGAACTTCAGTTTTCTCAAATGTATTTATTTTTTGCACCCTCAGATTTAAGTTTTTAAATATTTCCAAATATTGTCCTATCCTAACAAACCATATATCAATGGAAAGTTTATATATTTTTATTTATTTATGTATAAATCTCAATTTCAAAAATTGATTACTATGACTGTTTTTTAATCTTCCATTAAAATACACTGCTGTTCAAAAGTTTTGGACCAGTAAGATTTTGTATATATATGATAAAAAATACAGATAAAATGTGACCCTGGACCACAAAACCAGTCTTAAGTCGCTGGGGTATAATTGTAGCAATAGCCAAAAATACATTGTATGGGTCAAAATTATAGATTTTTCTTTTATTCCAAAAATCATTAGGAAATTAAGTAAAGATCATGTTCCATGAAGATTTTTTTGTAAAATTCCTACTGTAAACATATCAAAATGTAATTTTTGATTAGCAATATGCATTGTTAAGAACTTAATTTGGACAACTTTAAAGGGGATTTTCTCAGTATTAAGATTTTTTTGCCCCCTCAGATTCCAGATTTTCAAATAGTTGTATCTCGGCCAAATATTGTCCTATCCTAACAAACCATACATCAATAGAAAGCTTATTTGATGTATACATCTCAGTTTTGTCAAATTTAACCTTATGACTGGTTTTGTGGTCCAGGGTCACAAATCTGTAATTTTGTGTAATATTATTGCATTTTAAAATAACAGTTTTCTATTGTAATATACTTTAAAATATAATTTATTCCTGTGATGCAACGCTGAATTTTCAGCATCATTACTCCAGTATTCAGCGTCACATGATCCTTCAGGAAATTCCTTCATTCTAATATACTGATTTATAATCAATATTTTTTGGGACCTGTGATTCCTTTTTTTTTTTTTTTTTGAAAAATAAGCTAAAAAAAACCCTGTTTATTCAAAATTAAAATGCTGCCTTACAATATACACTATACTACTTAAATGTTTGGGGTCAGTACATTGTTTATCTCTTTTTCAAAGAAATTAATACTTTTATTCAGCAAGTATGTGTTAAATGGATAAAAAGTGATAATAAAGACTTATATTGCTGGAAAGGCTATTTGATTAAATACAGCATTGTTCAGCATAAGAGACTCTATTTAAAATATTAAAAAACAGAAGTGTTATTTTAGTATTACTGAAATAGTGTTACAATTTTATTAATACTTTGAATTGGCTTTTATTTTTTTATATTTTCAGTTTTCTTTTTAAGCTTTGTTAACATTTTAGTAATTATTATTATTAATATATATATATTTTTTTACTTATATCTACATAGTTTCTATTAATTTTTTAAGTTTTAGTTTTGAAAATGAGGAATTTGAGCTAAAATATTTTTTTTCTTCCTGTTTTAAAATGAATATAATTTTAGTTCAAATTTAAGCTAAAGTTTTATCTCAAATTTTTACATGATTTTAGCTATCTATAATCTTGGAACCCAGAAATAGCACCTATTGCATCAGTAAAACTGGTTGTGGATACTGTTTCTTTCTGCCTTATTAAACAGAAAATCCCTCACCATCCTGTTCCGGACAGATTCTGATCTTAAGGCCGAAGACACACGTCTCAATCAGACTGTCTCTCCTGACCTCTAGTGTTTTCTGTCAGTACTGCAGCTCTGATGACCATTTGTTATTGTTTGGATGGAGCTAAACTTACATGCTGTTTCTCCAGTTCTTCTTTACACTCTCTCTTCAGCTGAAGGAGGGCGGCCTGATGCTCTGAAACACACAAAACAACAGCAAGAGCTCATTTACACAGAGAAAAACAAACAATAGCAATACATGAGCTCAGCTCAGATGTTTCTCCTGCAATGAAATAAGATTATAGAGCTGTGAAACGAATGTGGAGATTAAAGTTCAGTTCATTTGGAAACTGATGAAGAGATATGACATTTCAGACTCCGGGTTCTTCTGTTTACAACATTGCAAAAAACGTTTTTCGTACTTAGATTTTTTGTCTTGTTTCCAGCCAAAATATATAAAAATTCTTAAATCAAGAAGGATTTTCTAGACAAGTAAAAATTACTTTATTAAATGTTTTCTTGCATATTACATGGGCTGAGTCGACTTGACTTTACATTTTATGAACTTATGTCAATAGTAAGAGTCTGTAGAATTTTTTTTTGCGCTGTCTTATGTCATATTACATGCGCTTACTCGACTTGATTTGACATTTTATGAGCTAATGTCCATAGTCAGAGTCTTTTATTGAGCTTTACAATGAATAAAATTAAAAGATCAGAAAGTTTTTCTTTTCTTTTGTATTTATTAACTGAGCAGACACTTTATCCAGACACTTTTCTGTACTGCAAAAAATGATTTTCTTACGTAGATTTTTTGTCTTGTTTCCAGTCAAAATATCTAAAAATTCTTAAATCAAGGATTTTCTAGACAAGTAAAAATTATTTTCTTGTTTTCAAATAAAAACAAGTCAAAATAAAGTGAGTTTTTGCTTAGAACAAGCAAATTAATTTGCCAATGGGGTAAGAAATTTTTTTTTAATTTCAAACAGAAAACCAAATTATTTTTCTTAAACCATTGGCAAATTATTTTGCTTGTTTCAAGCAAAAACGCACTTCATTTTGACTTGTTTTTTCTGAAAACAAGACAATAATTTTTACTCGTCTTGATCTAAGAATTTTTAGATATTTTGGCTGAAACAAGACAAAACATCTAAGTAAGAAAAGAAAAGTGTATGGATAAAGTGTCTGCTAAATTAATTAATAAATAAAAATAATAAAGAAAGAAAGGAAGAATTAATTTGATAAATAAGTTCAGTCAGTATTTTCTCTCTCTCTCTCTCTCTCTCTCTCTCTCTCTCTCTTTTTTTTTTTAAAGAAATTAATACTTTTATTCACCAAGGATGTGTTAAAATGGATAGAAAGTAATAGTAAACACTTACGTTGTTAGAAAAGATTTTTGTTTTGAATAAATGCTGTTTTTTTGGTTTTACTTTTTATTCATTAAAGAATCAAAGAAAAAAGTATCGCTGGTTCCAAAAACATATTAAGCAAACCGTTTCAACAGATAATAAATCAGCATATTAAAATGATTTCTGAAGGATCATGTGACACTGAAGACTGGAGTAATGATGCTGAAAAATTCAGCACTGTGTCACACAAATAAATTATATTTTAAAGTATATTAAAATAAGAAAACAATATTAGAAATTGCAATAACATTTTAATACATTATATTTTTTTCTGTATTTTTGATCAAATAAATAAAGCCTTGGTGAGCATAAGAGACTCCATTAAAAGATATTAAAAAAACGCACAATCTACTGCATTCAAAAGTGTTATTTTAGTATTACTGAAATAAAAAAAATCTAAGTAAGAAAAGCATTTGGAGTGAAGAAAAGTGTCTGGATAAAGTGTCTGCTAAATTAATAAATACAAAAGAAAAGAAAAACTTTCTGATCTTTTCATTTTATTCATTGTAAAGCTCAATAAAAGACTCTGACTATGGACATTAGCTCATAAAATGTCAAATCAAGTCGAGTAAGCGCATGTAATATGATATAAGACAGCGCATGTGTGCTTTTCATGATGAAACAGCTCACACACGTGTTCAGGGTGGACGCTCACACCCATCAGGAGCTTGAATATTTCTCCATAAAGCTCAGAGCTGGATTAACCAGAGCAGCTGGTTTAGTGCTCAGAGTCAGATGTAATTAACTAGCTTTGTGTAGTTTGATGAATCAAGCTCCTGCGTTCAGTCCTTTAACCGGGAAGATGCGTAAACTGCATTTGACCAGCATCACATGACAAACACGATCACGCAGGACGAATAAAAACAACATCTGAGTTTGCAAAAGCCAGACAGCACAGATTAGATTAGGAAAGAGGGTGTGGTTGAGATGAGTGAAGACAAACTGGCTCACCGGCTTCAGTGTAACGCAGGCCCACCTTCTCCTCTCCATCCTCTTTAGGTGGAGGCCAGACGGCCTGCAGACGCCCAGGGGTTCGGTCCTCACCATCGGACGGAGACGTCACCTCAGACTGAGGAGAGACACAGAAATGAATGAATCAACGTCTCTGAGAAAACTGAGAAAAAACACTGCACTGCGTAAATACAGACACTTAATATTTCAGAAATAAGCCTAAAACGTAGATTCAAAAAAGACCAAAATGCTGCACACGGGATCTGAGATTAACACTCACACAATAGCAAATGCAAGAAAAAAAAAAAAATTAAAATAAATAAATTTAAAAAAAAAACTTCACTTGCCAGTTGGACCAAGAACAGCATAGTTTTATGGATTAAACTGTAAGAGCGACAATCTCCACCAAAACAAATGTTTAGAGCAACACGATCACCAAAAATGCAGGAAATTAAAGGGACAACCCTTTACAATTGTTATGAAGCAGACGGGACAACAAGGTAAGTGTTATACGAATGGTGTTTTATTTATACAAGCAGCAGTGCCGGAGGTGAATGGTGAGTTCGTGAAGGTGAGCAAGACTTGAAGTGATGAATTCAGAGCTGGATGGTAACGTGAAGAGAGTAACAGGTCCTTTCCGTTTTAGGTGGCGAGACTGGAGGATTCCAAGAACAAAAGCCAGAGGGGCACAGAGAGTTCGTGGATCCGCCACCCTCCGCTGACGCGGAAGTCAGCTTACGGCCACACACCACTGATGACTGGATACAGTAAAGACACAGAGGACTGGCGCTTGGAAGACTGGGACGAGACAGAGATAAGGTAAGTACAATTGGGTAAGTAATCTCGATAGTGATACTCGCCAAGAGACACTGGAAGTCCGCTTTCTCTGGAACGAGCCCGGACAATGAGTGGTGTGTGGAGAGTGGCTTTTGTAGAGAGGAGGATGATTGAGGACAGGTGTGCAGGTGATTGGATCCAGGTGACGGTGATCTGTGATGAGCTGCGTGAAGACTGACTGATACGTGACATATGGCCCCCCTCCCGGAACGGCGCGTCCTCGCGCCGAAATGGATACACCAGCGGAGGGAGGGTGGGGGTTCAGGAGGCGGGTGAGGAGCAGGTGACGAACTGGAGATGGACATATGATCTGGAACGTGAGGCCAGGGTGGAGTGGAAGGAGGAAGAAGCCAGAGTGTAGTATTAAGTAGGAGGAGCCGGATGATGGTCCAGAGCCCAGCCAGGATGACCCCCCAGGGCGGCGTCGAGGGAGGGAGGAGCCATGGTGGAGAACTGGTCCACGACACCCTGGGGACGAGCGACGGAGACGAAGCCTCTGGGGAAGATGAGCCAGGAGCAGCCGAGCAGACGGAGAGCCAGGGTGACACCGCAGGTCTGGAGGGCCAAGGTGACGCAGCAGGCTCAGGGGACCGAGGCAGAGCTGGGGCTCCGGAAGACCGCAGTGACACCGGAGCGACAGAGGACATAGGCGGAGCTGGAGGGAAGGAGGAGCCTGACGGAGCCGGAGGGACGGAATGACGAGGTGAAGCCGGAGGAGTGGAGTCCTTAGGCGACGGATGGTCAACGACTGACCAAGGCGGAGCCGGAGAGACGAGGGAGCCCGGTGGAGCTGGTGGGATGACGGGCCACGGTGGAGATGAGGGAGCCAGGAGCCAAGGCGGAGCCGAAGGGTCGGAGGACCGAGGTGGAGTCCAGGACTCGGAGGATGGAGGCAGGGACTGGGGAATGATCCGCCTTGGCGCAGCTGGAGCCTGGATGTCCCACGATGGCACCACACTCCTAGGTGGTGCTGCCTGAGGATGAGCTGTGGGACAGACGGGCAGCAGCGGAGACAGGGCTGGAGGACTGGCTGGCTTGCATGGAGGCGGGAGAGGGAGGCTGGGTGGGAACTTTGGAGACCTTGGAGCATTTGACGGAACCAGCGGAGATTCTGGAGAACTGGACGAGACCGGAGAAGACTCTGGATGACTGGACGGAACCATCGGAGACTCTGGAAGACTGGATGAGACTGGCGGAGATTCTGGACGGCTGGGCGGAACCAGCGGGGACTCAGGACGGCTGGGCGGAACCAGCGGGAACTCAGGACGGCTGGGCGGAGCCAGCGGGGAATCAGGACGGTAGGAAATTATTTCTCCAAACCAATCAATCAAATCTGCTTCAAATATCTCCAGTAATTCCTCAAAGTATCCTCCACAGCGCAGTTTCAGCTCACCCTCAGGGTTAGGAGTGTGGGCGGGGCTTTCCTCCAAGCCCTCGATCTCCACGAGTACTCCCACGGTGACGCTAGCCGGCTCACACACCTGGTCAGTCGCGACGTCCTCTGTCGCTTTAAATCCGGCAGATCTTGGCGCTGCGGCTGCGGCGGGCTCTGGCTGGCGCTCCGTGCTGAAGGTTGACAGCTGCTGACTGGGCTCTGGATCGTGGTTGCACATGCTGCTGACTGTTTTCTGGTCCGGGCTTCTGTTATGAAGCAGACGGGACAACAAGGTAAGTGTTATACGAATGGTGTTTTATTTATACAAGCAGCAGTGCCGGAGGTGAATGGTGAGTTCGTGAAGGTGAGCAAGACTTGAAGTGATGAATTCAGAGCTGGATGGTAACGTGAAGAGAGTAACAGGTCCTTTCCGTTTTAGGTGGCGAGACTGGAGGATTCCAAGAACAAAAGCCAGAGGGGCACAGAGAGTTCGTGGATCCGCCACCCTCCGCTGACGCGGAAGTCAGCTTACGGCCACACACCACTGATGACTGGATACAGTAAAGACACAGAGGACTGGCGCTTGGAAGACTGGGACGAGACAGAGATAAGGTAAGTACAATTGGGTAAGTAATCTCGATAGTGATACTCGCCAAGAGACACTGGAAGTCCGCTTTCTCTGGAACGAGCCCGGACAATGAGTGGTGTGTGGAGAGTGGCTTTTGTAGAGAGGAGGATGATTGAGGACAGGTGTGCAGGTGATTGGATCCAGGTGACGGTGATCTGTGATGAGCTGCGTGAAGACTGACTGATACGTGACAACAATAAGGTCTCAATTGTTAATGTTTTCACTTCACATCAATTTACAATGAGCAATATATTTTTAATCATTAGTTAAACTTTATAAATGTTAATGTTAGTCAATAAAATACTGTTTAATAAATAAATAAATAAAAATGCATTTATTATTTTATTATTATTTAATTATATATATATATATATATATATATATATATATATATATATATATATATATTTTTTTTTTTTTTTTTTTTTTTTAATAATTAAAAATAAATAATGTTAATAAAACACTGTTAGTTTATAAACTGTTCACTGGTTATTTCATAGTGCATTAACTAATCATAACAGATACAACTTTTGACTTAAAAATCTATTAGTTAATGTTAAATTACATTAAAAGTATTATTTATTATTAGTTCAGGTTTACTAATGTAGCTAATTAATGTAAACAAAGGGAACCTTTTTGTCAACTGTTGCCAAAAAACATCTAAGTACTGTTATAAATAAATACTGTTAGGAAAATATACAAATTAATTAATATACTGTGTTTAATGTTTCCAACTTAATTCACTGATGTGTAGCAAAAATGTTGTTTTGGACCCTAAAAATCAGATAAAACCTAAAAAAGAAAAAAAAAACTTTAATTATGATGCTAGAAAAGTTTTAGAATTTTTGAATTTTTTTCACAAATGATGTTAACAACAGCATGAATTAAAGATGTATTATTTTCTCTATGTATTAATGAATCATCACATTGATCGAGGTGTCATAAATCATTTGTATGAGTACATACTTTGACCTTTTTGATAAAAATAATTAAATGATAAATAATAGTATTTATATTTTTATGGGGACACTGTAATGCCTGAAAACACTATTATTTATTAATTAAGTATTAATTAATTAATTCAATAAAAAATGTATTAAATAATAATACATTTACAGGTAGTAAAAAATTTCATTTGGACCCTTAAAAAATTAATAAATAAATACATGTACTTAAGATAAATATATTATTGTTAATATTTGTTAATATAAATATAATTTAAACTATTTATATATCTAAATCTATTTTTGTATTTATTAGTTTACTATTTTTATAAGTTTGTTTGGATGCTTAGATAAAAACAGGAAACAAACAAACATAAAAACATACACACATACATACATAAATCTATTTTTAAAGGGGCAAATATAATGTTTTTTTGTCTTTAAAAATATTTATTGCCAGTAAATTTTCTCACAAAAATTCACTGACATGTGGCAACCCTAGTGAAAAATAAATATACTACATTTATTTCATGTTAAGTATACTACAAATACATTTACATATTATGTACTTAATAAAAATACCCTGCAATTGTACCTTTAGTATACTAAACTGGTATATTTAAAGTCTGATTAATTGTAACAACTAATGTTGTACTTGTTTTACTTTAATTGTGCGAAAGTAGAGCTCAAGTCCAACTAAGAAAGAAATGTGCATTGTGCACAAGTAGTACTTCAAAAAAAGCTTCATTACAACTTTCTTAAAATAATTTTTATATCAGTAAGTAGCAATATGTCAGTAAAAATGTTAAAAGTCTATTAACTTATTTACTACAAAAAATAACATATTTACTATAAATACAAAATTAATAATTAATAATACATAAAATAAAATAAAATAAAAATAGACTTGAACTATACTTAGCATAAAATTAATGCATTTTAAATCTTTTACTTTTTGCTAGGGAATGGACCCTTAAAATTTCATAAAAATCTATCCACCTTCTTTTTTTTCTTTTTATTTAATGTGTCTGGTTTCCAGACTTATCCATGTCCAGCTATTTTTAGCTGTACAAAACAACTTATTTTGCAGCTTGATATTGCAAACTAGTGTGTCTTGCCATATTATTTTAATGTATTGTATGAAAGATGAACACAATGGTTTGTTTACTGCATTTCATTCCGGCTTATGAACCAGAAATCTTACCTTTTACCAGAAAACAGCTTACTTTAGCATTGAAAAATAAGGTGTATAAATCAATAAATAACTACTGTAACTATGATATGAAAAATTTGCGCTGCTCAATTATGCCAAAAATCATAATCACAATTATTTTGGTCAATACTGTAATCACGATTATTTAACACGATTATGACTAGGTCCAAAACTTTATATTAGTGATTCATTTAAAGATAGCAATGCAACAGAAAAAATATACAAATGAAAAAGAAAAAAAAATTCTGAATACTTTTATGCAAGTCTAAAGCAGTCAAACAGCCTACTACAGAAATTGAATGTAATTATTTGAATGTAAAATAAAACAGAATTAAACATTCAAGTGCAGAGAGTGATTTTTCTCTTTGTATTTTTACGATTTATTAATATTAAGCACGGACGGCAGAAGGAATATTATTTGTGACCCTGGAGCACAAAACCAGTCTTAAGTCGCTGGGGTATATTTGTAGCAATAGCCAAAAATACATTGTATGGGTCAAAATTATTGATTTTTCTTTTATGCCAAAAATCATTAGGAAATTAAGTAAAGATTATGTTCCATGAAGATTTTTTGTAAAATTTCTACGATAAATATATCAAAATGTAATTTTTGATTAGTAATATGCATTGTTAAGAACTTAATTTGGACAACATTAAAGGTGATTTTCTCAGTATTTTGATTTTTTTTTGCACCCTCAGATTCCAGATTTTCAAATAGATGTATCTCGGCCAAATATTGTCCTATCCTAACAAACCATACATCAATAGAAAGCTTATTTATTGAGCTTTCATATGTTGTAAACATCTCAGTTTTGTAAAATTTAACCTTATGACTGGTTTTGTGGTCCAGGGTCACATATGTTGCCGCTTTAAGAGCCACATGGATCCAATATACTGTTACACACGTATTTTCATTCTCAACTGTTTATGATCATTTAAGACATAACTTACTAGGGTTTACACAAATAATCACCAAGCGCCTCATTCTGAAATATTTTTGCGTGTATCTGACCGTTTATGCGCACCTTGAGCTAAAAGATCTTTACACGTCCATGTTCTGTTCCGTCTCTGAGCTCAGCGCTTTTAAAAACACAACATCAAAGAAACATTAATAAATCAAGCACGTCCCTTTTTATAAGAGTCACGTTACATGATTTTGCTGATTTGCATGTGAAATTAGGCTTTTATGGAGGAGCGAAAACGCACCACTGGAAACGGGGCGGAATGAGACGCAATAATTGTTTCATCTCGATTACTGTATTTTCATTATCATTGAAGCTGAAATCGAAATTGAAACTGAATTTCGATTATTGCACAGCCCTACTAAAAATGATTCACAATCTTTGAACTTATTACAAAGAATAAGGAACGTTCACGTTGACAGCGGTGTGCTAAATCATCTGTAATACATACTTTCTCTTTCTCCTCTGTAGGACTTTTGACCTCAGCAACCGGTGCTTTATTCTGTCTCTCAAAGATGGACCTCAGCAGCTCTTTATCGCTCTTCTTCTTCCTCTTGACAGCGTCCAGGTCTAGCGCGGCTTCCACAGGATCCTTCTTAGCAGATTTAGAGCCGAATAATTTAGATTTTAAAGCATCAAATGACGCATCTGTCGGCGTTTTGGTACCACTGTCTGTTTTAACATCACCCTCCGGTTTTCCAGAGGTCACTTCATCGCTTGAATCCGCAGCGTCCGATTTGTCCTCATTCTGTTTGACTTCAACGTTCGACACTTTCTGTAACAAATTGGTGATTTCAGACAAACTTCTGGGTTCGTTTTTCTTTTTAGTAACTCCGCTGCTTATGGGTTGTTCGAGTTTGGCTTTGTTGACGTGTTGTTTGAGGCTCAGCAGCGCTCGATCGGCGTCTCTCTGTTTGATTTCCGAAAGCGTCTCTCTTTCGTCTCCGAGCGCTCCTTTCTTCAGCACCCTTAAGCCGCTGAACAGAGCGGGCATCTGGTATCTGTCGCCGCTGCTTTTAGTCGGACTGTTGTCCTGTTTGGAGTCTTTCGGAGGAGGAGAGAGAGCGTCTGGCACGCTTTCAGATCCCGAGACCGTCTCTGAAAGACCTTTTGTCTCTGGCTGAGGATCTGAGGTTGGTAAAACAGAAGCTGGACTATCAGTATCTCCTTTTTGGGAATCCACTGGAGAGGCAGGATCTGCTTCTGAATTCCCTTCTTGGTGAGAATCACCTGAAAGCGAATCAATGTTCTCACCTGCATTATCTGATTCTGAAGCAGGTGAAGGTTTGTGAAGAGGAAGGACTCGTCTCCAGCTGCTAACATCTGAGTTGCCAGTGAAACTTCTGTTCAGTAATTCTGATGCTGAATCTACTCTATGAGCGTTCCAAGATGGAACTTCTTTCCTGGAATCATCCAAAATGCGGGATGAGAAATCCAGAGAGCGGTTGAGTTTTCCGTAGGAACCTGTCCGGTTCAGAATCGAAGCGTCTTTAAGCGATCGCTCCACGAGACTCTCGGCTTTGACCACAAACGGCTCGAGTTTCTCCTCAGATCCTTCATGTTCCCTGTCAACAACAAGAAGATTTAAATCTAGGGGTTTAAACTCATTATTACTCAAATGGACACTGCAAAGAAAATGTCTTGTCTTGTTTTCCAGTACAAATATCTAAGCTTTTTTAAATTAAGGAATGTTTTATTTATTTAGAGGAAAAAAGGATTAAAATAAAGTGAGTTTTTGCTTAAAAAAATTATTGGTCAGAGGGGTGTGATAATCCTAAATATAGCCTATAAATAATAATCTGTAAATTTATCAATAATATTGTTCCCCTTTTAAATTAACCCTAATTATTGAGTGTAATTTCTTCTTTACATGGTAAAACAACTTATTAAAAATTAGATTATTATTATTTTTTTTTTACAAATTACATGCAAAAATATCCCAAAAATTGCTTATTTTTTATTTATTATATATATATTTTTTTACATTATAATCTTAGATTCAATTAACTTTCTTTCAATAAGCACAGGTTTTCTATTTCTTTTTGCTACTAGTAGGCAAAAACTGATGTGCATGAGCTCATATCAATGAACCCTACGATCAACCAGCTCGAAAAAGAAGCAGAAAACCTGTGCTCACTGAAAGAAAACAAACTGAATCCAAGATTTGCTGATAATATAGCATAACAATAGATTTACAAGCAACTTTTAAAAGGCCATTTTTAACTGGGAACACCAAATAAGTGTTTTCAGCACAGCACAAGAGTTAATTTTATGTTTCTTAAGACATTTTTTCTTGTTTTAAGCAAAAACTGATCCTTTTTTTTTTAGAAACCAAGAATTAACATCATGTGGGTGTTTACAAAATACATTTTATTTATTTATTCATTTATTTAAAGGGAAAACAAGCATCAAAATAAAGTCAGTTTTTGCTTAAAACAAGAAAATAGTCTATAAATATCAATCTAAAAATCTATAAGTAATCGTGTTTCCCTTTGAATGAACCCAAATTATTGTGTGGAATTTTCTTTGCTAGTTAAAGTTAAAGTACTGGACTAAAAATGACTGACTTTGATCATACAGGATAAAACAACTTCCTAAATTATTATTTTTATTAATATTATTTGTATGTTTTTTTATATATAATATAAAAATATATATAATTATCTATATTATTATCTTGGGTTTAATTTATTTTCTTTCAATAAGCACAGGTTTTGTATTTCTTTTTGTATGTGCAAGAGCTCATATCAATGAACCCTACGATCAACCAGCTCAGAAAAGAAGCAGAAAACCTGTGCTCACTGAAAGAAAACAAACTGAATCCAAGATTTGCTGATAATATAGCATAACAATAGATTTACAAGCAACTTTTAAAAGGCCATTTTTAACTGGGAACACCAAATAAGTATTTTTAGTACAGCAAAAGAGTTAAGTTTATGTTTCTTAAGTTAATTTTTTTCTTGTTTTAAGCAAAAACTCACTTAATTTTGGTAAAACTTTTCATAAAACAAGGCATTTACCAAATAAATTTTATTTATTTATTAAGAGAAAATTTATTTATTTAGAGTTTTTGCTTAAAACAAGAAAACATATTGGTCAGAGGGGTGTGTTAATCCTAAATAGTCTATAAATATTAATCTAAAAATCCATAAGTAATCTTGTTTGCCCTTTGAAATAACCCTAATTATTGTGTGGAATTTTCTTTTTCCTGAAAATGCTAGTTAATGTTAAAGTACTGAACGAAAAATTACTGAATTTGTTCACACAGTGTGAAACAACTAGCCAAAAAATATTTTTTTTTTTACACCTGTCAAAAATTATCTGCAAAAAAAAGATCCCAAAAATGGCCTATTATTATTATTATTATTTATTATTATTATTATTATATATTTTTTTGGTTATGCTATATTATAATCTTGCATTTAATTTAATGCATTTAATAATTTTCTTTCAATAAGCACAGGTTTTGTATTTCTTTTTGGAACTCGTAAGCAAAAGCATATGTGCATGAGCTCATATCAATGAACCCTACGATCAACCAACTCCAAAAAGAAGGAAAAAACCTGTGGTAACTGAAAGAAAACAAACTGAATGCAAGATCTGCTGATTATGGCCCGGCTTCATAGACAGGGCTTAGCTTAAACCAAGATTAGGCCATAGTTCAATTAAGGCATTTAAGCAATTTTTATAAACGCGCCTTAGAAAAAACATTACTGGTGTGCATCTTGAGACAAAACAAAGGCACTGATATATTTTAAGATCAGTCAGTGCATTTTAGTCTCGGACTAGGCTTAAGCCTTGTCTGTGAAACCGGGGGAATATAACATAATGACAGATCTACAAGCTACTTTTGTGAAACGATTCAATTTATTTTCTTTCATTAAGTGCATATTTTCTTTTTTCTTTGGAACTCGTAGGCAAAAAAAGTTTTATTTATGTCTATCTGTGGAAAAATGCTTTGTTTTAAGTACATCATTGTCATGTAAATATATTCTTATGTAAGTAATATCTTTGTAGAATTGCCTATAGCTGATTGATTAACACCATTATTGATCTGAATTAACTTGAGCTGAATTATGACACTATTGTCTTGAATCTGAACTGTCTCCATAGTTGAGTTTCCATTAATGATTTAGCTATTTCTGTGAAGCTGGCAGTGTTGGGAGTAACGCATTACAAGTAACGCATGTTATGTAATAATATTATTTTTTTCCAAGTAACTAGTAAAGTAACGCATTATTTTTTAATTGAGAAGAAAATATCTGAGTTACTTTTTCCCCCATTTATTGATTAAAAGCTCTCCTGTCCTCATGTTGAGAGAAATTGTGAGTAAGATGTTACTTTAGTTCTAGAACAAATGTGAACATGCATTAATTCATCTCACTTACCAAAAAAACAAATACAGTATTCCTCAAAATGAACACAAGACTGCAATAAATAAATATGTTAAATAATACAAATATCCTTTATGTATTTAATCCCATTTTATGAACCAATGTCTTTGCTGTCAACCTTCGATGATCCAATTCATCCATACTAATAAGCAAAAATTACTCAAGATAATCTAACATTTGTTTTCCTTTTTTTATTGAAGAGTTGACATTTGTTCTTCTATGGTCTACTGTACAGACGTCAACTTACTTTTCTCTAAGGCTTTTGGTGTAAAAAGGCTTTTACATTTGACAAAAATAGAACTTTTTATATTAAAAACAAACAAGCAAGCCCTGCCCAGATTTAAAAAGTAACGTAACATATTCCTTTTTAATAAAAAAGTAACTAAGTAACGTAATTAGTTACTTTTTTAAGGAGTAAAAGTAACTTTCCCCAACACTGGAAGCTGACTAAGGTCATTTTACTTTTAAGAATATAGATATTTGTATTGGAAAACAAGAAAAATGTTCATTTTTTTTGCAGTGTATTGGTTTCCTTTGAGGTGACCTCGTCATCCTGACCTTTCCTGAACGCCTGTTGCGTCCTCGTCCTCGTCGATGTACGTCTCCACCCTGGTCACCTGCACCAGATACGGATCGGAGGACGTCCATGAAGAGTGTTCTGCCTCCTGAACAGGTAAATGATGGTGCTCCAGCTCCGTGTTTTCCTCCAAACCATCTCCAGATTTTGGTGTCAAAGGATCTACTGCTCCAATATGACCATTAGCATCTTCATCAGGCAATGTTCGGAATGACATCAACACGGCTGTCGTCTGATCAGAGATCCTAGTGTAGTCTGAATTCATATTCCTGTTTGCATTGAATCCTATGAGGTGAAATCCAATAGCTGCATAGTTAATGTGGTTTTACTTCAACCTGCTCACGCTCCAGTTTCACAGACTTGAGAAAACAAAAGGTTTTTGTGCGTGAAAATCCCCGGTATTCTCTCTCTCTCGCTCCAGTTCTAACAGTGAAAGAGCTGCGAGCCGATAAAGCATTTGGAAACACTTTTGTGCCAGAAGTTTAACATGCATATCCAGTGTGAGAAAGAAAACAGAGTCTGAAGTGTCTCAGTAGTTCAGGCAGCGAAAGCAAACTTACGGAAGTAACGGATACGAGCTCCAGATATTTCCCTTAAAGATTTTTTTTCCGGAATGTGGCAACATGGCAACTTCCTGCTCCGGCGGAGTCTGTGAAGGCTTGTGTTTCTCCTAGAGAAAGTTCAGCGCTGTCTCTGGAGAGGAAGGAGTCACGCAGGTTTGATTACCTTTCCCTCTAACCACTCCCTCTGTCTCTGTTCATCGATGAACCTGGCAGAAATTCACCTGCGAGTGTCCGGTTACTCCAGCGCAGGAGCTGGAAATGCAAGGTAGAGATTCAGTCTCTCTCTCTCTCTCTCTCTCTGTAATCTCCTGCAGGGTCAGGTGAAGTGGGCGGAGCTACACCATTACAACAGCAGCTATAATGAGCTCTACTGAGGTCATTGGCCACGCCTCTCTGTTGCTATAGTGCTGACCTGTAGTGCTTGAATACAGAATCAAGTGTGCAGAGAGAATCAGTGATCGAGCAAAGCGTCTGTAAACTTCCGATTTATCTCCAGTGGTGTGAGACTATGTATAGTACTGAAAAAAATTATTTAAACCAGGTAAAAATATATTAGAAAACCAGTGAGACCTTAAATTGTCCAGGACAAAACATAAACACAGTATGAGAGGCTTTCGTTAACACATCAAATCACTATAATTAATTTAGAAATATTTATATATATTTAAAAAATGCAAATTAAAAAAATAATAATTTAAGTATATATGTATATATATAAATATATACTATAATAATTTATAAACTACCAGTCAAAAGTTTTTGAACAGTAAGATTTTTAATGTTTTTTATAGTCTCTTCCGCTCACCAAGCCTGCTTTTATTTGATTTAAAATAGAGCAAAAGCAGTAATAAAGAATTTTTTTTGTATTTTATATAAAATATATATATTTTAACTGTTGATTTCTGTGATAAAAGCAGAATTTCCAGCATTATTACTGCAGTGTTCAGTATCACATGATCTTTCAGAAATCATTCTAATATGCTGATTTGCTGCTCAAGAAACCCTTCTGATTATTATAAATATTTAAAACAGCTTTTTTATTATGCACATTATATACTATACCATTCACCACTCAAAAGTTTGGAGTCAGTATATTTTTTATATATATAATCTATATATTAATTATAGAAATTAATACTTTTATTTAGCAAGGATGCTTTAAATTGATCAGTGATGATAAAGACATTTATAATGTTACAAAAGATTTCTATTTCAGATGAATGCTGTTCTTCTGAACTTTCTATTCATCAAGAAACCTAAAAAAAAGTTTCCCAGCTGTTTTTAACTTATATAATAATAATAAATGTTTTTGAGCAGCAAATTAGAATATTAAAATGATTTCTGAAGGATCATGTGACACCGAAAACTGGAGTAATGATGCTGAAAATTCAGCTTTGAAGTCATAAAATTTAATTTAAAGTACATTCAAATAGAAAACAGTTATTTTAAATAGTAAAAATATTTCACAATATTGTATTTTGCTGCTGTACTTTGGATCAAATAAATGCAGGCTTGGTGAGTAGAAGAGACGTTTTTAAAAACATTCAAAATCTTACTGTTAAAAAACGTTACTGTGCTTGTTACTGTACATAACCTTAATATAAAATAATAAATAAACACATGAAATACAAGTATAAAAATATGATCATATTTATAAAACACAAAAACATATTTTTGCAAATATGTATATAATTGTCACGCCAGGCCAGCAGAGGGAGCCCTTACCCCCACTGACTGTTGCTGCTCCCTCTGCTGCCTCTATGGTTACTTCCTGTTTATCAGACATAAAAGCCAGCTCATCACACACACACATCGCGAAGTATTGTTTTGCTCCAGCGGACTCTACCAAGCGTTTTCCTTTGCTCTCAGGTTTCCTAGTCTCCTTGTTGTTCCCTAGCCATAGTTCTGTTTTTGTTTTCCCAGTCTTAGTCTTAGTTTTCTAGTTTCTTGTTTTCATTTCATTGTTTCATTTGGACTGCCCACTTGGATTTTGACCCACGCTTGTTTATTGGATTACGCTATTGGATTGTCTTCGCTGTTCATGTTTGCTGGTGTTTTCGACCCTGTCTGTCTGACTACGATCTGCTTAATAAAGCCTTGCATTTGGATCCTCACTCTTGGTCGTCCCGTTTGTGACAGAATACTTCGCCACACCCGGATCCAGCGGCTTTACTCACCACCAGCATCACAACATGGACCCAGTCGACCAACTTCTGCTCCTCAGACAAGGAGATCTCCCCATCAAGGAATATGTTCAACGTTTCAGTGAGTTGTTGCATAAAGTATCATTTTTTGATGAGGTATACTTTAAGGACTTATTCCGTATGGGGCTGAATGAACCAACAAGATCAATGTTGCCTGGGGGGAAATCCTTATGCTCACTGAAGGATTATATGAACTATGCACTGTCGTTATGCGGCTCTCCATGTACTGTGGGTATTCTAGTTGAGCCCCAGCACAAGATGTCTGCTAGCTTCAAGCCACAGCACAAGATGTCTGCTAGCTTCGAGCCACAGCACAAGATGTCTGCTAGCTTCGAGCCACAGCACAGGACGTCTGCTAGCTTCGAGCCACAGCACAAGATGTCTACTAGCCCAGAGCCAAAGCACAAGATGTCTGCTAGTTCAAAGCCTGTTCATAAGATGTCTGCCTTTCAGGAGCCCCTTCACAAGATGGCTACCTTCCCTAAACCTGTTCACAAAATGGCCGCCTTTCCCGAATCAGCTTTCGGAATGACCATCCTTCCTGAGTCCGCATTCAAGATGGTCACCCGATTGGACCCAGCTCACAAGAAATCTACCACGTCTGACTTCTCTCACAAGATGGCTGCCACCCCAAGGCCCGATCACAAGATGGCCGCCATCCCCAAGCCTGTTCACAAGATGGCTGCCACCCCCAAGCCAGTTCACAAGATGGCCGCCGTCCCAAAGCCTGCTTCCAAGATGGCTGTCCTTCCCGAGTCAGCTCATAAGATGGCCGCCTTTCCTGAGACTGCACCCAAGATGGCCGCCCTTCCTGATCCTGTTCGCAAAATGGCCGCTCTTCCAGACCCTGCTCACAAGATGGCCGCCGTTCCAAAGCACGTTCATAAGATGGCTTCCGTTCCTGAGTTCCCGGTCAGAATGGCCACCACGCCAGAGCCTGCTGCAAAGATGGCCGCCACGCCAGAGCCTGCTGCTAAGATGGTCGCCACGCCAGAGCCTGCTGCTAAGATGGCCGCCACGCCTGAGCCTGCTGCAAAGATGGCCGCCACGCCAGAGCCTGCTGCAAAGATGGCCGCCACGCCAGAGCCTGCTGCAAAGAGGGCCGCCACGCCAGAGCCTGCACCCAAGATGACCGCCACGCCCGTGCTGGCACACAAAATGGCCGCCATACCTGAGGCTGTTATTAACAGAGTGGCTACAGCGTCAGACTCTCACCCTTCCAGGACGTATCAGAGACTAATGTCTAGCTTGGAGGACCCACCACTGCTGTCAGCTCGTTCGGCTGGTCCCTTACTGTCAGCCGAGCCAACGTCTGCTCACCCCACATCAGCCAAGCCAGCGTCTGCTAGCGCCACATCAGCCAAGCCAGCGTCTGCTAGCGCCACGTCAACCAAGCCAGCGTCTGCTCACGCCACGTCAACCAAGCCATCGCCTGTGAACGTCATATCTGCTTCTCTCGAACCTGCACCAGCTGCCGTTCCTACCAAGTCACGTCAAGTTACAGCTGCTGTCCCTGCCGAGTCAAGTCACGTCACAGTCACTGTCCCTGCCAGGACAAGTCAAGATACAGCTGCTGTTCCTGTCAGGCCAAGTCAAGCAGCTGTTCCCTCCGAGCCAAGCCAAGCCACAGCTGTCCCTCTCACGCCAAATCAAGTCACTGCTGCTCTTGTCATGACGAGTCAGGTCATAGCTACTACTTCACTGCCAAGTCACATCTCCCCTGAGCATCCAGAGCCTTCACTCCCAAGCCATGCAGAGCCAACGCTCCCAAGCCATGCAGAGCCAACGCTCCCAAGCCATGCAGAGCCAACGCTCCCAAGCCATGCAGAGCCAACGCTCCCAAGCCATGCAGAGCCAACGCTCCCAAGCCATGCAGAGCCAACGCTGCCAAGCCATGCAGAACCAACGCTCCCAAGTCACACAGAGCCAACGCTCCCAAGCCCCACGCCCAATGACCCGGAGGGCATTCCTCTGCCAACTGTGTTACCTGTTATGGCTATCGCCATTTTGAGTGTGTGGGCTGCACACTGCGCCCCAGTTGCCTCTTCGGCCCATGAGTCTGCCCACAAGTTTGTTCTGGAGACCTCATCTACAGGCATGTCCGCTGCGCCTATACCTCTTTCGGAGGTGGCGTACATAGCGGAACTTCACGCTCTGCCCGCTCCGCCAAGGCTTCACGCCCTGCCCGCTCCGCCAAGGCTTCACGCTCTGCCCGCTCCGCCAAGGCTTCACGCTCTGCCCGCTCCGCCAAGGCTTCACGCTCTGCCCGCTCCGCCAAGGCTTCACGCTCTGCCCGCTCCGCCAAGGCTTCACGCTCTGCCCGCTCAGCCAAGGCTTCACGCTCTGCCCGCATCGCCTGTGCTCCCTGCTCTGCCAGCACCGCCAGTGCTCCCTGCTCTGCCAGCACCGCCAGGGTTCCCTGCTATATCTGCTCCGCCAGGACTCCTTGCTCTACCTGCTCCGCCAAGGTTCCTTGCTCTGCCTGTTCCGCCAAGACTCCTTGCTCTGTCTGCTCCGCCAAGACTCCTTGCTCTGTCTGCTCCGCCAAAATTCCCTGCCCTGCCTGCTCCGCCAAGACTCCCTGCTCTGCCTGCACCGCCTAGGTTCCCTGTCATCTCTGTCTTGGCGTCTGGGGCCGTTCCAGAAGTCTCTGTCTGCCCAGGAACTGCCACGAAAGTCGTTCCTGAAGTTCTCGTCTGCCTGGTCACGGCTATGGAGGCCACGTTCTCCCATGAACTCTCTACTTCTCTCCTTGCTCTGTCTGCCTCCTCTATCTCTGTTCTCCCCAGGTCCCAGTCCATAATGCGGCCTCCTGTTCCGCCCTGGAGGGCTTCTACGCCTCCTGTTCCGCCCTGGAGGGCCCCTGCGCCTCCTGTTCTGCCCTGGAGGGCTCCTGCGCCTCCTGTTCCGCCCTGGAGGGCTCCTGCGCCTCCTGATTCGCCCTGGAGGGCTCCTGCGCCTCCTGCTCCGCCCTGGAGGGCTCCTGCGCCTCCTGTTCTGCCCTGGAGGGCTCCTGCGCCTCCTGTTCCGCCCTGGAGGGCTCCTGCGCCTCCTGATTCGCCCTGGAGGGCTCCTGCGCCTCCTGCTCCGCCCTGGAGGGCTCCTGCGCCTTCTGCTCCGCCCTGGAGGGTTCCTGCGCCTCCTGCTCCGCCCTGGAGGGCTCCTGCGCCTCCTGCTCTGCCCTGGAGGGCCGCTCCGCCTCCTGCTCCGCCCTGGAGGGTTCCTAAACCCCTTGCTCCGCCTTCGGCTCCGCCCTGGAGGGCTTCTACGCTTCCTGCTCTGCCCCGGAGGGTCGCTAAGCCTCCTGCTCCGCCCTGGAGGGCTCCTAAGACTCTTGCTCCACCTCAAAGGACTGCTCTGCCTCCAGCCCTGCCCTGGAGGGCTCCTGAATCTCCTGCCCTGCTCTGGAGGGCCTTTGCCCAACCTGTTCTGCCTCAGTCTCCTGGCCCCCCCACCGCTCCCCTGGACTGTTTCCTCCTGTTGTTTTTTGGAGCGTCTGGAAGCCGCTCCTTGGGGGGGGGCTATGTCACGCCAGGCCAGCAGAGGGAGCCCTTACCCCCACTGACTGTTGCTGCTCCCTCTGCTGCCTCTATGGTTACTTCCTGTTTATCAGACATAAAAGCCAGCTCATCACACACACATCGCGAAGTATTGTTTTGCTCCAGCGGACTCTACCAAGCGTTTTCCTTTGCTCTCAGGTTTCCTAGTCTCCTTGTTGTTCCCTAGCCATAGTTCTGTTTTTGTTTTCCCAGTCTTAGTCTTAGTTTTCTAGTTTCTTGTTTTCATTTCATTGTTTCATTTGGACTGCCCACTTGGATTTTGACCCACGCTTGTTTATTGGATTACGCTATTGGATTGTCTTCGCTGTTCATGTTTGCTGGTGTTTTCGACCCTGTCTGTCTGACTACGATCTGCTTAATAAAGCCTTGCATTTGGATCCTCACTCTTGGTCGTCCCGTTTGTGACAATAATATTTATATATTAAAAATAAACAGCTTTAAAATATGCATAGAATACAATATAAAAGAATGAATATAGAATACAATAAAATATATATTTGAGGTCTAAAAACCTATACATATTTTAAATATTATTTACATAATATTATATAACATTAACATAATATAATTATACATGTTTATATAATATTTAAGTATCAATACTTAAAATAATAATTTTGACTTTATTCACATAGCATTTTGTCTTTATTCTGGTAGTATTTCAACTTATTCTCATAATATTTCGACTTTATTCTTGTAGTATTTCGATTTTATTTTCTTAGCATTTCTGACTTTATTCTAAAAAATATATATATATATATAAATAAATAAATAAAATATAATCATGATACAAATATAAATATTTATTTATGTCTAAATTAACCTATATATATTTTAAACATTTATATAATATTTATATAACTTAAAGAGACAGAAAATTTAATTAGAAATGATAAAAATCATAAAAGCAAAAAATGTTAAATAAATAAATAAAAAGAACTCATCATAGTCTTCTTTCTCATAACCTTGTTTTAAACATTCTCTTTGTGACGGACCTGAAACCCGAAACATGAGGTCTGTTTGTTAGTTGTGTTTCTCTGAGCACATTCCGCTCCAGAACCCAAACGCTCCGGTCGTCACAGTGATCTGGCCGAGATCCCGCTCAAGTTCACGGACTGTTTGCCACATGTTTCAGGATGAAAGGAAATTCATCCCGAAGAAAAGAGTGTCTTAATGAAACAACAACAGCATGTGCCAAAGTTCAGCTGAAACCCACCGAAACCAGAACATAGAGCCGCATGCATCTCATCATTAGAGTTACCAGCATGTGTAGTGCGGCTAGATTATATATAAGCAGTCCGGGCCTCTTCTGAGCTCTTCTTATGTAAGAGAACCAGTGCTTTTGAACACAGAGTGATTACTGCTGCATGTTTACTGAAACTTAAGAACAAGAAAGCAATGTAAACTAAAGCTCCTCCATCCAAAACAATCAAACTACATCTACATTCAAATTTGGCTGTAACAGGAGTATTTTGTATGATGCTATTTTAGTGCCACGTTAAAAATAAAAATCTAAAAAGACTACGAGAATAAAGTTGAATTACGAGAATAAAGTCTAAATATTTTGAGAATAAAGTTATTTTAATATTGTAGTATTTCGACTTTATTTTCGTACTATTTCAACTTTATTCACATAGTATTTCGACTTCATTCTTGTAATATTTAGACTTTATTCTCGTAGTATTTCAACTTTATTCTTATAGTACATGACTATATTCACATAGTTCTTTATTCTCGCAGTATTTCAACTTTATTCTTGTAGTATTTCGACTTTATTCTGGTAGTATTTCCAAATTTATTCTCATAATATTTTGACTTTATTCTCGTAAGATTTTTTTTTCTCGTAATATTTTGACTTTATTTTTGTAATATTTTTACTTTATTCTCATAGTATTTCTGACTTCATTCTCATAATATTTGTTTTTTTTTTTTCTCATAATATTTCGACTTTATTCTCGCAATATTTCAACTTTTTTCCCATAATATTTCGACTTTATCCTCGCAATATTTCAACTTTATTTTTGTAGTATTTCAACTTTTCTCTCATAATATTTTTACTTTATTCAGGTAGTATTTCGACTTCATTCTCGTAATATTTCGACTTTATTCTCGTAGTATTTAAATTTTTTTCTCATAATATTTTGACTTTATTTAGGTAGTATTGAGACTTTATTCTCGTAATATTTCAACTTTTTTCCTCATAATATTTCGACTTTATTCTTGTAGTATTTAGACTTTATTCTCGTAATATTTCAACTTTTTTCTCCTCATAATATTTTGACTTTATTCAGGTAGTATTTCGACTTTATTCTCGTAGTATTTAAACTTTTTCTCATAATATTTTGACTTTATTCAGGTAGTATTTAGACTTTATTCTCGTAATATTTTCACTTTATTCACATAGTATTTTGTCTTTTTTCAGGTGGTATTTTGACTTTATTCTTGTAATATTTTGACCTTATTCACATAGTATTTTGAATTTAATCTTGTAATATTTTGACTTTATTCTCATAGTATTTTTACTTTATTCTCGTAGTATTTCGACTTTATTCACATAGCATTTCTATTTTTTTCTCGTAGTATTTCGACTTTATTCTCTAAATATTACAACTTTAATCTCGTAATATTAGATTTTTTTTTACAATTCAACGTGGCACTAAAATGCAGTCATAATTTTTTAAGTTGTATTGAACAGAGTCTGAGTCGGCTCTATAAATAACAGTAACCTGTCAGGGAAAGTTCATGTCTATTGTTGATGTTACTGAGAACTACAATGACAAACTACAACAAAGGTTCCGGAGCTGGTGTAAAAGCAGTTAGTTTAACCTGTAAGACCAGATAACACAAGAACCAAAACTACATTAAGTCATTTTATCTGACATTCGCTGCTGACTGTGTCACGCCCATCTAATCTGATCTGAGATCAGTGTGTTTTCCACCGTGGTCAGATTCAGGCGCGTCGCGGGTGTGTCGGTATGCTGGCATTTCACTCAACTTTACTGATGTGAAACACACACACAGACACAACAGCTAACAGGGAACGTTCTCAGAAGGTTCTAAACAAACATTAAAAGTTATCTGGTCTTTAATAATGTTCTCACAACATTATTTATACATCATTCATGGAATGTTTTCCTGAAACATTTTAGCTGGATGTTTAAAAATGTTCTGAGAATGTTCAAAAGTAACATTTGCATGCTGTTTTCAAAATAACACACATTTACAAAACCATGAAACAATGTTTCTGAATGTTTTAAAAAACTGAACATTTTGAACATTCAGGAAGTACAACTTTATAAACCTTAGTCCAACATGTCCTATAAGGTGATGATTAATCAGACATAAGGAGGAAGCACAGTTTCTCAGTGCAGTTATTAGAGTTATTAACATGTTCTGCTGCTGAATCAGTCAGACGTGCCCTCTAAAAAACAAATGAGTCTCCAGCTTCTCGCTGAGCTGAGAAATCTGGATTTGCTGACGTGCCCTCTGGACCTGAAAGACTTCTTATACAAAGCCTGTGTGTGTGTGTGTAAGCTTTAGACCACAAGTTTAGAGGAACCCTGAAGAAAACAGTATTTGTTATATATGTAATGCATATAAAGTTATTCAGTATGTGACTGTGTTTTGAGGATTAAATTTCTCAGAATGTCCACAAAAGAGCTGCAAAAACTGATAAAAACTGATTCAAGAACAATAGATGTTCTACAAGAACAATAATTCCTAAATGTTCTCAAATTTAAGTTTCAATTTTGAATATGGAAATTAGTTTCCACCACAGGATAAAAAAAAGGTAAATATAAGGTATATAAATTAAAAGGGAACTGTGACTTTTCTTCTCACAATTCTGACTATTTTTCTTACATTTCAGAGATTTTTATTTAAAAACTCACAATTGCAATAAGAAAAGTTAGAATTTTGAGATACAAAAGTTTATGAGATATAAAAGTTTTTATTTATTTATATATGTGAGATAAACTGCGATATATAATAAATGTGAGATATAAAATGTGACCCTGGACGGCAAAACCAGTCATAAGGGTCAATTACTGGGAAAAATTTAAAAACATTCTAAACATCTAAAACATTTTCATTGATGTATGTGGTTTGTTAGGATAGGACAATATGTGCCCAAGATAAAACTATTTGAAAATTTGGAATCTGAGGGTGGAAAATAATCTAAATATTGAGAAAATTGCCTTTAAAGGCAATTATTAATTGATTACTAATCAAAAATTTTCTTTTGATATATTTACGGTAGGAAATTTACAAAATATCTTCATGTAACATGATCTTTACTTAATTTCCTAATGATTTTTGGCATAAAAGAAAAATGGATAATTTTGACCCATACAATGTATTTTTGGCTATTGCTACAAATATACCCCAGCGACTTAATTGTGAGATATAAAGTCAGAAAAAAGTAAGAACTGTGAGATATGAAGTCAGAATTTAAGAAAAAAAAGTCAGAATCTGAATGAATATTACAAATAAACGCAGAAGTCTACAATATGTTAATTTCATCACAGTGCTGACTGACTCACCGTTATTCCGAGTTTGGGATTGTAGGGAGTGTCTCCGATGATGTCGTCCTCCGGCGGCGTGATTCTCAGGAAGTCTAGGTGATCCGGTCTGCTGGGATGACGCAAAGCCTCCTGGGTAAGGGATTCATCTGCATCCAGCATCCAGATGTCCTCTGGATGCAACAGAGAGTTTTCTGCAGGAAAAATGATTAGACTTTAGACTTTAAAGTCACTGCTTTGATAATAATAGCAATCATTAGTGCAAAATAGTGTTTATATGTCTAAAATATATATGTCTTTACTGATATTAAAGTGTATCTGTGCTCAGACACACTCTGATCTAATGCAATAAAGCAGCTCCAGAGGTCTGATATAATCAACAAACACCATCAGTCATATATAATAGAATTATGAATGATCACAGACCTGTTGTATTTTGTTTAGCAACACAACACAACCTGATGTCTGTAACAGTACCTGTCAGAATAAGGGCTGAATTCATGTGCATAAAAATGTTTACACATAGTCCACAAGAGAAAAATAATAGCTGAATTTATAAAAACGACCCCGTTTAAAAGTTTACACCCCCTTGATTCTTAATACTGTGTTGTTACCTTAATGATCCACATCTGTGTGTTTTTGTTTAGTAAAAGTTGTTCATGAGTCCCTTGTTTGTCCTGAACAGTTCAACTGCCTGCTGTTCTTCAGAAAAATTATCACACAAATTCTTTGGTTTTCCAGCATTGTGTATATTTAAACCCTTTCCAACAATGACTGTATGATTTTGAGATCCATCTTTTGACACTGAGGACAACTGAGGGACTCATATGCAACTATTACAGAAGGTTCAAACACTCACTGATGCTCCAGAAGGAAAAACCATGCATTAAGAGCCGGAGGGTGAAAACTTTTGAACAGAATGGAGATGCATACATTTTTCTTATTTTGCCTAAATATTATATTTGTATTTTTTTTTTCCCCATTTAATAATGCCCTTCAGAGGCTATAGAAGATGCTAATGCTTACATGTTTCCCAGAAGTCTAAATAAGTAAAATTTACCCTGATCTTCAAATTCCAAAAGTTTTTCCTTCTGGAGCATCAGTGAGTCTTTGAACCTGCATGAACATGCATTTTGTATGATCCCTCTTGTTTTGGTAAAATAATTAACATTTTGCAGATTCTTGACCTCAACTGTATTTATTCAAAGTGGCTGCAATAGATGTTTAAGAACAAACCAAAAAACAGTATCATCATTCAAATGCATTCAGATGTAGCTATTAGTTTACAACTTTTTGTTAAATTATTTTTTTGCAAATTAAAAGTTAATTAAAAACCAACAACAATTGATCTGCATGTATGATTCCTGCATGTATGTTAACGCAATGTCTTTGTAAGAACATTCTGTGCTGTGTGTCTATATGTAGACCGTATGTAAGACGCTGTGAATGAATGTTTGATGTTTAGCTCTATAATTCAGTGTGTTACTCCCTGTGCCCTTCACTAGCCGACCTGAACACACAACACAACGTGACACACACCATATACAGCATCAGTCTCTCTCCTTCTATATCTCTCTGGTGGATCACAGCACAGAAATGAGAGAAACTCAATTTCAATTCACATACGTTTCCTCTGCAAAATTCTCAGTCAGAGAGATTAGAAACACTATTGATAATGCGAGTGAAGGCTACAGTGATTAATCGCGTCTCATTATGATAATGCATCTGCAGCCGGACCCGCCAGACCTCCAAACGCTGACTAAATGCCTGGTTCTGTTCCAAATGCAAAGTCAGATTGATTGCATCTCTCTCAGGCTCTGCACTGAATTACTCTCAAAACCCATGAAATTAAGATGCTCGTCCAGTCCGGCTCAAGCAGACCGACTCCAGCTGTGCTCCTGCCGTCAATACTATAGTAAAACCACAGTGAAACAGAAGCAGCTGCACTGTTTTCAAACTGCTTTCATTTGCATGAATCACCAACTCAACTAATGAGCTCATTAGAATTAGAAATGAAACAGCGCCACCATGTGAACACAAAACAACTTTCTGATTGTCAGTAATTATTGATTAGATTATCTATCAATCTATTAACCCCCATGTGATCAATACATTTATATATGTTTTTATACCATTATATTGTATTCATATTTTTAATTTTATTTATTTTTTTCATTGCAGCTTTACTTAAAGTGTTTTTGTAATTTCTATTTATTTTATTTTTTAAGTATGGTTACATTGTTTTCATAACTTTATTTTGTTGTATTTTATTTTAAGTTAAACTAAACGAAAATGAGAAATTTTGCTTGGTCTAGCTTGAAATAAACTGCATCATTTATTGTTAAAATATATTTTAAGTTTATTTTTTATTGTTTTGTTTTTTTTATTATTGGTAAAATAATAAACATTTTGCAGATTCTTGACCTCAGCTGTATTCATTCAAAGTGGCTGCAACAGATGATTAAAAACAAACCAAAAAAATATCTTCATTCAAATGCATTCAGATGTTACTAGTTTTCAACTTTTTGTTACATCATTATTGCAAATTAAGTTAATAAAAAAAACTAAATTAAAATGAGAAATTTTGCTCGGTCTAGCTTGAAATAAAATGCATGATTTACTGTTAAAATGTATTTTAAGGAAAAATGTTCTTGTTGTTTTTAATTTTAGTTATCTATAATAACTAGCAAATAACTAATTCCTATAAAACAGAGAGTTGCTCCTCCTCCAGGGGGCATCGGTGACTCAGAAACTACTATCTGCCATTGACAGGCTTTCAGATCTCAGAATATGTTATTTGAGACAACTGTACTGTATTCAATACTTTAACTAATTTAAAACTAAACATTTAAATCTATTTAATCAAAAGATTTGCATCAGCCATTCAAAAGCAAGCTCTCTAGCCGAGACGGGGGCTAGTTGTCACACTGTTTAAACTGCTTCTTTATGTCTGTTCATGTGACACAATCATTGTGTGAGATATAAAGTAGGGAGATTAGAGTGTGTTAATAGAGCAGCTGTCAGATAGAGTGGGTATATGGTGTGTAGATAGAGCCTCAGGCTGATTCACAGTGAATGAACAGAGCAGTTCAATACGTCTGTGCTGATGCTACACTGATAAGCTAGTATTAGAGATTATATTATATATACTCCTGTTTATTTTACTGGAGCCCACCTGTTTTTGAGCCAATTTGATTTTGGATACATAAAGTATTATTTAGAAATAATTGTAGAAGTTTTCCCACCTATGACAAATCTGTAAATGTAAAAGATGTCAATTAAAGGGTGAAAACTGTTTGTCTACAACAAACTTTCTAACTGATGATGAATTGTGAGCCAATCAGAATATTTCATGCTTTAAAGAGCTCAAGCATTTAAAACTGCAGTGAGCTTGTAATAAACATAGCAATATTGTATTATATATGATAATATTGTTCTCAAGAAACGTAATTTCTTTATGACTGAAGAAGACATGAACATCTTGGATGACATTGGGGTGAGTAACTTATCAGGAAATTGTAATTTTGGAAGTGGAGTAATCCTTTGATAAAACTCTCATCCTGAGCTTGTCTCATCTGTGAGACTTTAAATCCAATCAAATGAGATGTTCACAGGACAGAATCAAAATCCAAAGACACACATTAACTAAGGCTTTACATTCTACAACCTAAAAACAATATACAGTACTTCTCTTACACACCTAAAGGAGTCAATAGTTGTTTACATTAGTGCACAGTGCTAAAAAACTTGATGATTTTTTGAATTTTGAATTTTTTGAAACTTGAATTTTCTTCTGGAGAAACATCTGTGAAGCCGATTAAGCTATAGGCTCCACTGAGTCTCATTGGCGTCTATGAGAAACACCTGAGCTGTGCGATGTGATAATAGCTCGCTGTGCTCCTGTTTGTCTCTCTGTTTGTCTGTGTTCAGAGTGAACTCAAGCTCTGCTGTCTGTGTGATGAAGGACGACATGAAGCTCAGAGTGAACTAGCATCAACCGCAGACACACACATCAGACACAACACACTCAGATCCGCCACAGTCCTCACACAAACCAACTCCTGAGTCCTGAGGGGTTTAGCATGTTGATTTATGGTTGCAGCAGGTTCTGAGTTTTTTATACAAATAATCTGTGTGGGAAAACTAGTACCATTCCAAAACTGGGAACATTTAAAGACAATTTAAAACCGCATCAGTTTATATATAAACCCTTGTTCACACACACACACACACACACACACACACACACACACACACACACACACACACTGGTGTTTAGTGATGTGATGTGTAATTACCCACAGAGCTTGACTCATTCAGCCCACCACACACACACATACATACAAAACACACACACACACACACACACACACACACACACACACACACACACACACACACACACACACACACACACACACACACACACACACACACACACACAGTGTCAGGAGTGCTGTGTTTCCTACTGAATGCCAGACATGCAAAGCATGCAAGAAACCCAAAGGATCTTCAGTGTCTGTGTGTGATCAGTTTCATATGACCTCTGGGCTGATTGCTTGATTTCATTACATTCATTACTGATGCTGAGCTGCTGGAACCAGTGCAGACCCAGCAACAGGAAACACTCTCACAACTTTAGCTAACGCTGTTTTAAATGTTCAGACAAAATGTTTGTAATGTACTACGTATGGAACATCCTTATAACTTTATTAATAGTTGATATAAATTTTCTTAACATTGAGAGAACACATTCTTAAAGGGGCTGCTTTTCCATTCCATTCCCACTCCGAAGATCTGATCTAAATAAAATGATTCATCATCTGAAGTCCCGATCTAAATCAAATGATTTGTGAACCATCATTTCAAATAAGGACTCGAAGCGCGGAGGGCAAATCATTCCATTTGCAAAATGATTTGCAAACCCACTCCTAAGTCCGGATCTAAATCAAATGATTAACAATCTGAAGTACCGGTCTGATTCAAAATATTCACAATCTAAAGTACCAATCTAAATCAAATGATTCGGATCTGAAGTCCTGTTCTAAATCAAAAGATTCTCAATCTGAAGTCCCAATGTAAATCAAATGATTTGGGATCTGAAGTCGTGCTCTGAATCAAAAGATTAACGATCTGAAGTCCCGATCTAAATCAAACGATTGGCGAACACGCTTCAAAGTTCCGATCTAAATCAAATGATTCGGGATCTGCAATTTAAAGTCCGATCTGAATCAAATGATTTGCGATACAGGATGTGTTTAGAGCGTTTTGAAACAATCTACATCAAATTATTTGCAATCTGAAGTCCTGTTCTGAATAAAAAGGTTTGCGATCTAAAGTCATGATTTGAATCAAATTATTTGCAATCTGAAGTCCTGTTCTGAATCAAAAGATTCACAATCTGAAGTCCCGATCTAAATCAAATGATTGGCGAACACGCCTTAAAATTCCGCTCTAAATCACATGATTTGGGATCTGCAATTTAAAGTCCCCTATCTGAATCAAATGATTTGCGATACAGGATGTGTTTGGAGCATTTTGAAACCAATATAAATTAAATGATTCGCGATCTGAAGTCCCGATCTGAAACAAATGATTCCTGAACCCACTTCTAACTAAGGAGGGCGTAAAAATAATGTTTGTGAAATGTTGTAAGAAATGTTTTTAGAACTTTCAAGTAATGTTATATAATCATATAGACAATCATATATAACATTTTAAAAAAAAGTTTCCACAACGTTTTTATAACCTAAATGTGTCACCTGATCACTGTCTGAGACACAAATCATACAGAAGAACTTCACCTGCACTGACGCTTTACTCGAGTTTTTAGTCCCAGTGTTACGGTGAAGGATGCTCAATGTTTGTCCATGAAAGATCCTTTATAATGCGCTGAATAAAAACCATCAGTGCTACGGATGTTTATTTCCTCAGGACTGATTCTTTACACACTGGAGGTATTTATAGAGGTTTTATTGATTGATGAAATGCTCTGGTGTAATAGTGTATAGAATAACACAAGGGCAGAAGAGCCGTGGCTGTTGGACAATCTACAGTGTACAGCATCAACTCCTGCCAGTACTAGAGACTTCATCACAATCAGCACATGAACAGCTCTCTCTCAGACCGCTGTCATGCTCACTGGAGCAGAGTCTGTCTGAAACCCAAAGACAATGAACAATGAGTGTGTGTCACTGGAGGAAGTTTTCATAGTGCAGAATGAATGAAATCTCAGTTACTACTGGGTTTGTGGGTGCAATTTAGAATATCACAAAAAGACTAGCAACCACCCAGAACATATTAATAAATATATAGCACATTAGCAACCACATTGTAACATCTTGGTAACTGCACAATCGCCCTAGCAACTGCATAGCAACAAAATTTTCAAAGTGATTTTGCTTTCTGTTTTAAAGTTTTCTTCGGATTGTTTGTACTTAAAAGTCCTGAATTGAGTCAAATGATTCGCAAACCCAAACCGAAGTCCCAAACTGAATCAAATGATTCGCAAACCCTAACCAAAGTCCCAAATTGAATCAAATGATTCGCAAACCCTAACCAAAGTCCCGAATTGAATCAAATGATTCGCGAACCCTAACCAAAGTTACGAATTGAATCAAATGATTCGCGAACCCTAACCAAAGTCCCGAATTGAATCAAATGATTCGCGAACCCTAACCAAAGTCCCGAATTGAATCAAATGATTCGAGAACCCTAACCAAAGTCCCGAATTGAATCAAATGATTCGCGAACCTTAACCAAAGTCCCGAATTGAATCAAATGATTCGAGAACCCTAACCAAAGTCCCGAATTGAATCAAATGATTTGCGAACCCTAACCAAAGTCCCGAATTGAATCAAATGATTCGAGAACCCTAACCAAAGTCCCGAATTGAATCAAATGATTCGCGAACCCTAACCAAAGTCCCGAATTGAATCAAATGATTCGAGAACCCTAACCAAAGTCCCGAATTGAATCAAATGATTCGAGAACCCTAACCAAAGTCCCGAATTGAATCAAATGATTCGCGAACCCTAACCAAAGTCCCGAATTGAATCAAATGATTCGAGAACCCTAACCAAAGTCCCGAATTGAATCAAATGATTCGCGAACCCTAACCAAAGTCCCGAATTGAATCAAATGATTCGAGAACCCTAACCAAAGTCCCGAATTGAATCAAATGATTCGAGAACCCTAACCAAAGTCCCGAATTGAATCAAATGATTCACGAACCCTAACCAAAGTTACGAATTGAATCAAATGATTCGAGAACCCTAACCAAAGTTACGAATTGAATCAAATGATTCGAGAACCCTAACCAAAGTCCCGAATTGAATCAAATGATTCGCGAACCCTAACCAAAGTTACGAATTGAATCAAATGATTCAAGAACCCGTGCCGAAGTGCCGAATTGAATTAAATGATTCGCAAGCCCCACCGAAGTCCCGAATTGAATCAAATGATTAGCTCGCAAGTTTTATGACATTAACTGAAAGTATGATGTTTACAAATAAAAAAAACATATTTTCATTCCAAAGATAACATTCAACACAAATCTAGGAACATATTGAGGTGAGGTAAGCGGTTTACTGCTAACTAGTGAAACACTCCATTAATATGATGAGCTGCAGCTTAAAATACACGTTAGATGTTCACATAGTGCATTATGGTGGAGTTTGTAGCTTAATTCTCTATATTTGAAATAGTTTGAGCTGCAGTTTAGTTGCTGACAGTTCAATAGGAAATCAGCTGAAAGCATCCAGTCATCTCATACCATTCAATCAATCTCACATTTATCAAAATCAAACATTATATCAGACAACATTATTGTCTATTAGTATTTTAATGATGATGATTATATAATCATTTAGAAATAGAAAATATATCTCGTTTCTACTATAGTGAGCCCTCCTCTAACAAGCAGAGAGGATCCGCTGTATTTCAGGTTTGTGTAACTGTCATGTGTGATCAGATCAGCAGCAGTACAAGAGTAGATTATACTGGAGACTCAACTGCATCTACTTTGCCTCAAGCAAATGAACTGTGTTTGGCCCCACAACTAATAGGCGATGATCAAATCATACTATCTGAATTTAGGCTTGAATTTAGAGGAGCATCACAGAAAGGGCAGACGCTTAATGGGAATTCTTTCTTTTCTCGTCAGCGCAGCCATGAGATGCAGCTTACGCGCTTCTGAAGTCTTGCTCCAGCAACAAAGCGCTTTAATCCTTCTAATGTTTGGGACTTCTGAAGCGACCCAAACCAGCCCTCCTCCAGATCAACAGGATGAAGGTGCAGAGCAAATTATGTTCATGAGAGCAGCACCCGTGTTTGAACCCGAGAGCCGGCCCAGCGGCTTTGATCTTAGTGAAACCAGGACTGGATTCTTCACTCAGAAACACACACTGTGAAAATTCAATAATGGATCTCTGGGAAAGAGGGCTGGGAGGCTAAAATTCTTGTCCAGAGTCACATGACAAGCCTAAGAAATCAAAATAAACCTGGGCCACTGAGATTACTAGCAGTGAGTTTGATTTCACAATCACACTTCCCAGGTGACAAATTCAGGTTATAAAAACATTGCGGGAATGTTGTTTTGAAAAGTTTCTAATGCATAGAAATGTTCAGTTTTCTTGTTGTGATTTTAATGCTAATAATACTAAGTTCTGCTAACTTTATTTCCCCCAAAACATAACATTATTTGAATGTTTATTTGGAATTAGAATGTCCAGTTTTCTTGTTGTGATTAGAAAGTTATTTAAAGGTGACTAAACGCTTCTTAAGCATTCTACTAAATTTTATTTTTACCCCAAATATGACATTATTTGAAATATTCAATTTATAATATTCTAAGAATGTTAAAATCGCCATAATTAAAATGTTATTATAATGTTTCCTAAATGTTCTACTAAATTTTTACCCAAAATTATATCATTTTTGAATGTCTAATATTCTAGAATATACTAATATTCTTATATTCTATTCTAATATTCTATGTCCAGTTTTCTTGTCGTCATTAGAACATTATTTAAAGGTTACAAAAACATTTCCTAAACGTTCTAAACTTTATTTTACCCAAAAATATAACATTATTTGAACACTTACTTTTAATATTCTAGGAACTAAAATACCCAGATTTGTTTTCATGATTAGTATGTTATTTAAAGGTGGCTAAAACATTTCTTTAATGTCCTACAAATTCTATTTTTATCCAAAATATAACATTATATGAACTTTTAATTGTAAATCTCTGAGAATGTTAAAATGTCCAGTTTTCTTGTTGTGATTAAGACATTATTTAAGGTTACAAAAACATTTGCTAAATGTTCTAAATTTTATTTTCACCCAAAATATAACATTATATGAACTTTTAGTTGTAAATCTCTAAGTGTGTAAAAATGCCCAGTTTTCTTGTTGTGATTAGAAAGTTATTTAAAGTTGACTACAACGTTTCTTATACATTCTACTAAATTAATTTTTACCCCAAATATAACATTATTTGAATGTTTATTCTATTATATTTCAGTTTTCTTGTCCTGTTATTTATACCAAAACTATTATTGTATGTTATTGTTATTTTAACGCTAAAAAGTGTTTCTTAGAACATTCAAATAGAAATAACATCATGAAGACATTCTGAGAAAGTTGTTGTGAGAACATTCCATAAACATTACATTAAGAACTTTATGTCCTAACATTCACATTTCGTGTTAGCTGGGAACTAGAAGAGCAGTTTCTTACCTGAGGTCGTGGCACTCGACGTACTAGCTCCATTCAGGTTGAAATGATTGCTGAGGTTCAGGTCGAGCCGTGTGACCGTCCTGCGGTTGCCGTTTTTGTCGATGACCTCTGTGGCGACTTTGGGCTCATCTCTCGAGGAGCGTTTATTTCCATCATCCTCCTCAGGCAGCAACACAATACGGTGGTTCATCTGGGGACTCGAAAGTTGAGAAGACAGAGGCGACAAGACAGGAGACATGCTCTGGAGACTGTTGGTAGGAGGATAAGACACATTGAAGACTCCACAGAGAGAACTTGATGTGGGGCTTCTGCTCCAGGGGCGAAGATTAGAGCTTCTAGCATCAATAGGGGGCGATAGGCTTGACCTGGTTTTCTCGTTGTTCACCTGAGTAAAGCGCTTGATGTCTTCTTGTCCAGCTTGCTGGTTGCGGTGATCCACATCCAAACTGGAATGAGATACAGGTTTCTCTTGGGAAGCCTCATCATCACTTCTCACATCCCTTTGGTTGACTTCCAAACTTGCAAAGGTTGACTCTCGTTGGTTTCCCTCAATATTCCCATTGGTCATTAGCTCCTGTAAGACACATCCACGTTGGTTTCCCAACGGTTTATCGTATTCCAAAGTGAATTGGTTATCAAACTCCGACAGCTCGGCACAAAGATCCATTTCCGACCCAAAAGAACGAGGTTCTTCCATGAAATCCCAACCATCATGGGCGATCTGGAAGTGTTCCTCCATTGGAAGAAGAGGCTCGCAGGAGACGCTGACGTAGGAGCCTGTTCCTGGCGTATCCGGGCCACAGATGGAGATTGGAGTTCCTGGTATTTTCGTTGAAAACTCAGACGCTCCACTTTGAACTTTCCTTTTCATCTTGCTCTGCAAAAACTCTTCAGCACTGTCCATCTTCTTAGAACCGAGTTTCTTCAGCTTGCGAACCCTTGAAACCGCTCTCTTTTGCTCTGGTGACAGAGGAATAGTGAGGTTACTACTGCTAACATCATGTCCAACATATTCCTCATGTCCTTCCAGGAGCTTCCCGTCCTGGTTGCCCATCCTGAGCTGGTTTGCACAGTCACTGCATAAAGACAGGAGGTCCGTCAGCAGCTGATGGTGTTCTGCGGCCAGCCAGCGGAGCTGCGCGACCGCTCCTTTTGTCGCCTTGCAGTAATACTGGCCTCTTTGTTTAGTCCTGGCCTCGTCTTCATCCTGAGGCCGGACTTCACGAGGGGTTTGGCCAGCTCGTGAGAAACCTCTGGGTTTCCGTGATGGGATGTACAGACTGCTGAAGCACAGCTCGTGGATGGGTTTGTAGAGACGCAGCACTGTGTGTGTGCCTTCCATTACGGGGCCCATTTTAATTCATCATGCTCCTAAATTGAGTTGGCAGTTGTCTCGTGGGTCTCGTCTCAAGTTGAGGACGGCCCGGGATGGACTGACACGGCGGGTGTTCATCATCGGGGCGATCGAAGACCTGTCAAAATGACGGAAGTTTTTAGTGCAAGTCATAAATCTGTTTTAAGATGCATGTAGAATGTAAACATTCTAAAGCTAAAGATTTTTAGCCCAAAAAACTGTAAAACACATGACTTATTATAGAGACACAGAGCTTTAAAACCCACAACAAAATCAGAAGTGTACTTAAATAATAAGATTGATTAATAGCAATTAAATACAGGCTTTAAAGTTAACAAGTATCAAATTTGGTTTGCACACTGAAGCTCTTGTCGTAATTAGAACATCATTGAAACATTTCTTAAATGTTCTATAAAATTAGTTTTACCCCAAAATATGTTACTTTAATGTTTTATTTTACACAAAAATAATAATAAAATAATTATTTGAAAGTTTATTTTTAATATTCTAAGACCGCTAAAATGCCCAGATTTCTTGTCGTGATTAGAATGTTATTTAAAGGTGGCTAAAACATTTCTTTAAGGTTCTACGAATTTTAGTTTTACCCAAAATATAACATTATATGAACTTTTAGTTGTAAATCTCTTAAGAACGTTAAAATGTCCAGTTTTTCTTGTTGTGATAAGAACGTTATTTAAAGGTGACCAAAACGTTTCTTAAACAATCTACTAAATAAATTTTTACCCCAAATATAACATTATTTGAAGGTCTATTCCTAATATTCTAAGAACATTAAAATGTGCAACATTACATTTTCTTGTCCTGTTAAGAACATTATTTAAAGGTGATAAAACATTTCTTGAAATGTTCTACTAGGCCTAAATGTTATTTCTGAATTCTGAATGCTTTTTTAAAAAGTCAAACAAGCCAAAAAATATTTCAGATTTTCAGAGATGTAAATATTGATGTAAATAAATAACAAGAAAATACTATTTTTTCATTCATGTTTAATTATATGTGTGAATCGCTGATTCTCAGTAATTATATGTGAAATGAACTATAATTTCTGAATAAATTTGTTTCTGCACAAAATTAATAGTAATTTTTAAAACTAACCTTTATACAACCATAAACAAATATCGTTATATTCATCAATCAATATGTGACCCTTGACAACAAAACCAGTCATAAAGCTTTTTTTATTGACTGAATAAATAAGCTTTCCAGTGATGTATGGTTTGTTAGAATAGGACAATATATTGCTGAGATACAACCATTTGAAAATCTGGAATCTGAGGGTGCAAAACATCTAAATATTAAGAAAATCGCCATTTAAAGTTGTGCAAATTAAGTTCTTAGCAATGCATATTACTAATCAAAAATTAAGTTTTGATATATTTATGGTAGGAAATTTACAAAATATCTTCAAGGAACATGATTTTAATATCCTAATGATTATATACTAATATACCCATGCTACTTAAGACTGGTTTTGTGGTTCAGGGTCACATATTTAATGCATGTTTGCAGGCCAGAAAATAAACTGTGGATATGCTTTATTAAAAATATCCACTTTTTTAGCAGTTTCTGATTTTAAATATATTCTGCACCTAATTTTTTCAAGGTACAAAATTGAAAGTATTTTTTAAAAGTAATCTTTGCTTAATCATAAGCAACAGACTTCTCTTGTAATATTCCATGCATCATAGCTCTGGAACACAACTCTTTGCCAGACATTTTTACAGGCCAGGAAATAAACTGTGGCGATGCTTTGGCAAAAATATCCATGAATGCACAACTAACAGTGGGTCTATTGATAATGTCATTCAGTACGCTTTATTCTGCTAAAGCCTTTGAACTGTATGCATAATTATTTAAATTTAAGCAATTGAGTGAGTAGAGCACCCTTCATCATGAGCTTTATAATACTCAACCATCACACACACACATTATAATGACACTTTACAATGATGCAGAACCTGCAGTGAATGTCCCTTTAAAACATGACATGACAGTTCAGCAGTGATCAAACCAAAACAATATAAGTCTCTTATATAGGTGGATTATAAGAGCAGTGCATTGCACTGTGTCAGTGAATAATCTGCACTATACTGAGCATCATTTATTATGCAGAAAGTTATTTTTGCACTGCTGCATCATTGATGCTTTAAACATTCACTGCATTTCTCACAGCCACGATCTCACGCGATCACTTTGCATTCAACAGCACATCTATATATTTGCTTAAATGAGATTACGATCAATGCATTTGCATGAATTTTTCATATCTATAATAAAACACAGCATTAAGTTCTGCGTCTTTTCTGCTGCTGTTCGTCCAGCAAATAACACGCACGATCTCATCCGCACTAACACGTAATTTCAGCCTAAACTGACGTGTTTGTTTTTAACAATCGTGTGTTATAGTAAGTTAATCGTGTTAAACTCACCCATCTGAGGTGCATGACTGATCCGTGTCTCTCTCTCGGAATAAAGTGCGTTCTGGAGGACAGCGCTCTCACCTTGTGATTGACAGGCGCGCAGACCACTTAAAAACGTCTGCGTTTGTGTCCGCGGATGCGATTGGTTGGCTTCAAGGTGGCCCCGCCCTCATCAGAAGTGTGTCATAATAAAGCAAAGCAGCAGTGCTGCAGAATGTCAGAAAGACAGCAGTATTGACTTAAAGGGGACAGAAGACAAACACAGTACTCAGTTCAATAAGTGCTTAAACTCATTAAAGAATATTTATTTAAAAGAGAATTATATAAACGACTAAATATACCAGAAGGATAGAAAAAAATAAAAACATTTGAATGAAAATGAATCGGGTTAAAAGATGATTACTTCATTATACAACAATATAAGTCAACAGAAAGTCCAAAACAAGCTAAATATATCGAGAATAAAACGTATTGATTAGAATAAATGTCTTAAATTCTGAGGGACAAATATCATTTGGCAGGTAATTACTTTTACAGTGAGAAAAAACAAAGTTATTCGATACTGAAGTGGTTTTTGTACAGGCCCTACCTGAGGTGAGGTGACTCCTCTTGTCTCCGCATGTGTTTATAGCCATGAAAAATACTTACTTACTCTAGTAGATAATAGTTTACACCGTTTTTACACTGCGAAAATCTAAATATATCGCGTGATCGTTTTAATTAACGTTAAACGTCAAATGGCGGTTGCTCTTGAGGGACACGCACTTCCCGCGTTTAAAAGTTCAAACTGACGCACAAACATAAACTGACGCACGTACAGTATATGTGTTTAAATTTACCATGTATTCGACGACAAAACTTATTTTAATAGAAATATAAGTAAACACAGGAAATAAGTAATGTTTTGTGAGTCGTTGCACAGCAAATACTGGTTATATTGAGTATTAATATTGATGAGGGAAAGTCAATATACATAATTCTGATTTTAAATCTTATGTGTTAAACCATATTTTGTTAAGTTGTTATTATGATTAAAAAATAAATAAATAAATATAAATAAATATACAGCTTTCATAAGAACTTGCCATATGAGACACATGCAGGAAAACTGCTTGCAAAGTTTGAAGATCCAGTCCTGGATAAATAAACCCATACACACACACTATGGGTTTATTGTAGTAACAGTAACTATAGTAACTATATCTTGGCTGAAACTAAAACTTATAAAGCATAGATTTGTTATAAAGTGTGTGGTCCTTTATAATTATCTTTATCTTTGATAATTATAAAGGTAGAGTTGAATAGCTGGGAAAAAATATATATATATTATTTAATGTTTTGCTGATTTGTGACCCCATGGACCACAAAACCAGTCATAAGGGTTTTAATTATTTGAAATTGTGATTTACACATCCCCTGAAAGCTGAATAAATAAGCTTTCCATTGATGTATGTTTTGTTAGGATAGGACAATATTTGAAAATCTGGAATCTGAGGGTGTAAAAAAATCTAAATATTGAGAAAATTATCTCTAAAGTTGTCCAAATTAAGTTCTTAGCAATGCATATTACTAATCAAAAATTACGTTTTGATATATTTATGGTAGGGTTGGGGTTAGGGTTAGGGTTTTATTCAATTCTAGACAAGGAAATATAGTAAATTAATAATAATAACATATACAAACATTCAAATATAAATGCTAGCAATAACATTTATATTTATTAATTTAGCTGCCGCTTATCCAAAGCGAATTAATGAATCAAATAAGTTCTCATGAAGATGCAATAAACGAAAAGTGCCAGAGATACAAAGATTCAGACATCATTATTGTTAAAGCTGAATAAATAAGCTTTCCATTTATGTATGTTTTGTTAGGATATGATAATATTTGAAAATCTGCAATCTGAGGATGCAAAAAAATCGAAATATTGAGAAAATCAATTTTACAAAATATCTTCATGGACATGATCTTTATTTAATATCCTAATGATTTTTGGCATAAAAGAAAAATCGATTATTTTTGCCCATACAATTTTTGGCTATTGCTACAAATATACCCCAGCGACTTGGTATTAAGACTGGATTTGGGGTCCAGGGTCACATATTGTTAATACATTTATTATACAAGATGTTTATAATGACCCAACAATAAACTTTTAAATAAAAAAATTAGTTGAGCTGCTATATATATATATATATATATATATATATATATATATATACACGTTGTTTCGCAGTCACACCACTAGGATGCAGCACAGCATCACAAATCAATTTCTGGCTCTGGAGTGATTTCACAGCTAATCAAGCAATGACTAACTGCACTGGCCTATACTTATATTTTGATTGAAGTATCATCAGCTTATTTAATCATTTAGCAATTAATTTCCCAATAAGCTGCCACTGATTTATTTAATTAATTCATACAATTACAATTATGAAACAAAAAATATAGTATAATAATACTACTAATAAAAATATGTGACCCTGGACCACAAAACCACTCATAAATAAACTTAATAAACATAAATAACCTTTCTATCAATGTATTTTAATAAGGTTTGTTAGGATAGGACAATATTTGGCCGAGATATAACTACAACTATTTGAACATCTGCAATCTGACGTTGCAAAAAAAATATGCAAAATATTGAAAAAATCACCTTTAAAGTTGTCCAAATGAAGTTCTTAGCAATTACTAAACAGAAATTAAGTTAAGATATATTTGCAGTAGGAATTTTACAAAATATATTCATGAAATATGATCTTAATATCCTAATGATTTTTGGCATAAAATAACAATCAACCATTTTGACCCATACAATGTATTGTTAGCTATTGCTACAAATATACATGTGCTATTTAAGACTGGTTTTGTGCTCCAGGGTCACATATAAGACTCTGTAGTGTGCCATAGGACTCATATCTCACATAATTAAAAATGACATTGTAGTGTCATGAAACCAACAAGAAACAAGCAACCCTAAAATCTTCCACATACATATGCAAAGACATCAGAAAAAAATAGTTATAAGAAGAAATCTTCCCGTTCTATGCATTTCTCCTCTGCTCTAACTGACTTCCTGACCTAGCTTTCTACTAAACATTGGATGATTTTAGGTCACTTCAATAATAAAATAAAAGCATCTGCTATATACATCCATCCATTTTTTCAAGCAGTCTGGGGATGCATGTAAATGTAAACAGTAATTAATTTTTGCAGGTTAAAAGAGCAAGCCTTCATCTTCAAAACTGTCAGAAATTAACAATAAGATTAATTTCTTCAGTTCTGAAGCAGAACTGCAGCGTTGTCTCTGTAATATTGACATGAAGGGTCACATTTGCTGTCAGAGAGGTCACTAGGTCATTATCACAACAGGCTGAGTCAAGAAATCAATGCTACACCTTATTGTGCAATGCTTTCTTTAAAATCCATCACAATGTGTTTTTGCTTGTATTTGTTTGTGTAGAAGTAATTAGCTGTTTATCTGCTGCGGTTACAGCTCATTGTGAGCCTGACATCATTTCACCAGTGAACAGAGCTCGATTAGTATGTGTGTGTGTGTGTGTGTGTGTGTGTGTGTGTGTGTGTGTGTGTGTGTGTACCTGGTATTCATCACGTTGTGGGGACCAAATGTCCCCACAAGGATAGGAATACCAGTAGATTTTGACCTTGTGGGGACATTTCTCAGGTCCCCATGAGGAAACAGGCTTATAAATCATGCACAATGAGTTTTTTTGAGTAAGTAAAAGTGTGCACAATCTCCTGTGAGGGCTAGGTTTAGGTATAGGGTAGGTGTAGGGCGATAGAAAGTACGGTTTGTACAGTATAAAAACCATTACGCCTATGGAATGTCCCCATAAAACATGTAAACCCAACATGCGTGTGTGTGTGTGTGTGTGTGTGTGTGTGTGTGTGTGTGTGTGTGTGTGTGTGTGTGTGTGTGTGTGTGTGTGTGTGTGTGTGTGTGTGTGTGTGTGTGTTTGACCTTGAAAACAGCAGCAGGCCCAATACAGCGTCCCAGTTATCTACTTTACTCAGTGCATGAAGAGCCAAAGTCACTTACCAGCTTCTCAAAGAAGAACAGACACTGACACTGAGCTCTCATTGTTTAGGAAGAATGGGGCTAGTTGTCACAATCTCAGTATCTGACGATGTGCATTTACATAAATGCTTGTTTTCTATAGCTGTGCAATTAAATAATACCATAATATGTGATCCTGGAGCACAAAAACAGTCTTAAGTAGCACGGGTATATTTCTGATGTCTTGACTTTATTTTTGATTAGTAATATGCATTGCTAAGAATTTAATTTGGACATCTTTAAAGGCAAATTTCTCAATATTTTGATTTTTTTGCATCATCAGATTCCAGATTTTCAAATAGTTGGCCAAATATTGTCCTAACCTACGTTAATAAAAAGCTTATTTTTTCCAGCTTTCAGGTGATGTATAGGTCTCAATTTAAAAAAATGGACCCTTATTACTGGTTTGTGGTCTAGGGTCACATATGACAACAACATGTCTTGAATTAAATGCATCCTAAAGTTAGTGTTCATCAGTATATCAATGTAAATATTATCTCTCATTTTTTAAAACATGCAACATTCAGTATTTTTATTAAATTATATAATAATAATAATAATAATAATAATAATAATACAATAACAATAAAATAAATAAAACAAAATAAAAAACTAATTAAGGCAGCAAAGTTTAGCTTTTTCCAATTATGCTCACCTTTTTTCTCATATTTTTTATTGAATGCTTGGCAAGAAGCAATCAATTTATATACATATTAACATAAGAGAAGCAACGACATTAGTGTTTACATAAAATATAATAAATAAACATATACAAATAAATAAATAATAATAACAAAATAAATAAATATATAAAACAATAATAAAATAAAATTTAGACAGTAAAGTATTACTTTCAGTTATAATCATCCTTTTCAATTATATTTTTACTGAATTCTAAACAAGGAAATATAATAAATAAATAAATAAATATATACAATTAATAATAATAATTAATAATAATAACATATAAAAACATACAAATATAAATACTAGTAATAACATTTATATTTATTAATTTAGCTGACGCTTATCCAAAGCGAGTTAATGAATTAAATAAGTTCTCATGAAGATGCAATAAACGAAAAGTGCCAAAAATACAGTTTCAGACATCATTATTGTTAATACAAGCTAAAACAGGGAGTTATTAAGGAATACTGAAAGGATTTTTCTTCTCTGATGGAAAATAACAATAAATAAATAATATGCGATAAATAAATAATAAATAAAATTATAAAACAATAATAAAAGATATAAAGTGTGACAAGGTATAAAGTATAATAATGATAGAACAAATAAAAATATAGGACTCCGTAGTGTACCATTTAGGACTTGTATCTCACATAATAAGTGACTACATTATAATGTCATGAAACCAACAAGAAACAAGCAACACTAAAATATTTCACATGCATATGCAAAGACATCAGAAAAAAAATCTAAAAAAAAAAATTATAATAAAAAGAAAAAGAAAAAATCTTCCCATTCTTTGCATTTCTCAATAATAATAAAATTAAATTCAGACAGTGTAGTTTGACATTCAGACGTTTTACTTTTTCAGTTGCTAGAAAAAAAAATGTAAAAGATAAATATATAAAATAAATAAATAATAATAATAATAACATTTATATTTATTCGTTTTGGCAGCCCTTATCCAAAGCTAATGAATCCTAATGAATCATGCATTTTCTTATAAGGATGCAAAAAAACGAAAAGTGCCAGAAATACAAAGTTTCAGACATCATTAATGTTAGTACAAGCTAAAACAGAGTGTGATTAAGGAATAGTGAAAGGATTTTTTTTTTCTCTAACGAAGCGCTGACGGAAAATAACAATAAATAAATAATATGAAATAAATAAATAATACAGACACTAATAAAACAATAATAAATAATGAAGCAGCTGAAAGTTTTACTCTTCAGTTCTATTCACCTGTGTATTAATATTAATATGCGCCAGGCGTGACGTCAGAGCTGAAACCCCAATGCGGTTGAACTGGAAGCGCGCGCGCGCACCCACACACACTCACACACGGAGAGAGAGAGCGCGCGCTAGAGTGGCGGTGTGCGGCGCGTCTCTATGGCTGCTGTGGACTGACGGAGCTCATCATGGCTGAAGGCGGAGACGCGGAGGATGAGATTCAGTTCCTGCGCACGGTGAGACTGGCTTTTCTGTCAGGATTTCTCAGCTTTGTGTGTTTATGAAACAAACATCCGCGCGAATCGCGCTCAAACGCCTCATATTGTGCGTGAGGAGCGCGACGCGCCGCGGCCAGATGATCGCTTCATTATAATGCAGTGGCGTTCAGTCAGAGATTGATTATTATTGTGCCGCTGATTATTCTCATCCAGTTTGGTGTTTAATTGATGTGGGCAGATGATTAATGCGAATTGAAGATTTTTTTTTTCTGTGATGGTGTTGAATTTGACAAAATAAGCTCATTTACACTCGAATTAATGATTTTCTGAGGTGATCAATGTCATTAGTTAAGACAAGTTTCATTTCATTCAAGAAGGCTGTTGTGTAGTGTGAGAAATTCAGGGTTTTGTGTGTTTATTTTCTGTGTACAAGCTTATATATGTATGTTTATATATATATGTATGTATGTATGTATGTGAATGTGTTGATCACGAATTCAATATGATCACTATAATGTTTTTGTCAGTGTATTTATATAAGGGCATAAGGGTCAATCTTTTGAGAATTGAGTATATAAATAAGCTTTCAATTGATGTATTGTTTATTAGAATAGGACAATATTTGGCTGAGATACAATTTTTTGAAAATCTAGAATCTGAGGGTGCAAAAAAAAACGAAATATTGAGAAAGTCGCCTTTAAAGTTGTCCAAATGAAGTTCTTAGCAATGCATATTACTAATCAAAAATTAGGTTTTGATATATTTACAATAGGAAATTAGCAAAATATCTTCATGGGACATGATCTTTACTTAATATTCTAATAATATTTGGCATAAAAGAAAAAAATATATTTATTTATATACAAATATGTGACCCTGGACCACAAAACCAGTCATAAGGTTAAATTTTACAAAACTGAGATATATACATCATATGAAAGCTCAATAAATAAGCTTTCTATTGATGTATGGTTTGTTAGGATTGGACAATATTTGGTCGAGATACATCTATTTGAAAATCTGGAATCTGAGGGTCCAAAAAAATCAAAATACTGAGAAAATCACCTTTAAAGTTGTCCAAATTAGGTTCTTAACAATGCATATTACTAATCAAAAATTACATTTTGATAGGTTTACAGTAGGAATTTTACAAAAAATCTTAATGTAACATGATCTTTACTTAATTTCCTAATGATTTTTGACATAAAAGAAAAATCAATAATTTTGACCCATACAATGTATTTTTGGCTATTGCCACAAATATACCCCAGCGACTTAAGACTGGTTTTGTGCTCCAGGGTCACATATTGCTACTCAATACTGGTTTTGTGCTCCAGGGTCACAAGCAAGTATGTTTATATATATATATATATATATATATATATATATATGTGTGTATAATGACTTTATTAGTCATTTTTGTTTGTTTTATTTTAATAGAGTTTTGACTGAATGAGACATTATTGTAAAATAGTTCCAGGATGTTTATTAATATTTACACATCAAATTCTGTTTAAGCACCATATTCTGAATATGACGTTTATAGCCTTCCTTTAGGTCATAGATAAGATCACAGCAATAACAGGGGTGACAACAAGGTTGTAGGTTCGATTCTCAAGGAAAGCATGAATGCAATACAAGTCTTTCTGGATAAAAGTGTTTGCCAAATGCATAAATACGAATGTAAAATGCAACTAGTCATATTCCTGTGTATATATGATTGTATGCATGCACGTTTCCTTTCCTGTAAATTTCAGATTCTGCCTTCGGTTATTACAGTAGTTTGATTAGTACGTATTCACAATACAATTCCGTCTGAAATGCCTGATCAACACAGAATAAAAAGGGTCGATCCTGAATAAAAATCATTAATGTCAACTTTGAGCATGTGTTTACATGCAACACAATTATGCTGTCAAATTATGTTTACGTGATTCAATACAAGTCGGAATATTGACAAATTCAGATTAATATGTTAATCGTGATGAGCGTGCAGCTGTATTGTGTAGTCTGTGTGTAGTTTGGCTGTATTGTGAGCAATGGTGGTGTTGTGTTTATGTTTTAGTGTTTTAGAGTCAGTTTCACTGCAGCGTTCAGCACACAGTGGTCTCTCTCTCTCTACTGCCGTCTCTCTGTTCCTCTTCATAAACTCTTTACAGCTCAGTCTGTCTCATGCAGCACATTTCCATGGTCATATATACTGTTTTATTTAGTAAATGTGTATTATAGAGAGCTTTGGTTTAGTGATGATGATGATGCTCTTCTTCATCATGTCTGATCAGTGTAATGTGACGTGTGTGTTGATGTAAACTGCACACAGCTGTATGTCAGACAGTGTAACCCACCTGTGCACATGAAGTTCTGATAGATTGTGTAATAGATGCTTGTTGATACGAGTGGATCTCTTGAAGCTTGATGTTATAGTCGTTTGTGTGACTGTAGGAGCTTTAGCTTGTTGCTTCTCTACAGTCAGTGAGTATGTGTGTGTGTGTGTAAGTGATTGTGCATGAGACTGAGTGTGTGTGTGTGTGTGTGTGTGTGAGAGAGAGAGAGAAGAGAATGCATTTGTACAGCTATCTTTGTGAGGGCCAGTATGAGTTTTAGAGCATCAGAGTGAGGAAAATTTTGTCAAGTGAGGACTTTCACTTTCTGAGACCCCTTTAAAGGGTTAGTTCACCCAAAAATGACAATTAGCCTATTGTTTACTCATCCTCCAGGCATCCTAGGTGTATATGATGTCCTTCCTTCTTTCAGACGAATCTAATCATAGTTATATTAAAATTTATCCTGGCATTTCCAAGATTTAGAATTGCATAGGCGGGTGTTTCTCTTCATCAGTCCAAAACAAGTCCAATAAAGTGCATCCATCCCTAATAAAAAGTGCCTCACTCAGCTCCAGAGAGTGAATAAAGACCTCCTGCTGTGAATCCATGCGTTTTTGTAAGAAAAATTTCCATATTTAAAATCTAAGATTTGCTGGTCGTACACAAAAGCAGTTCCAGGCAGATGACGTGAGACGTCGGCATTGCGCGTTTGTTTACAGGAGCAAAGGAAGCTTTCTTAGTTTGCTTTAGGAAAACCAGTCTTCTCTTGGTTTATATCAAAATCCTCTGACATTTTTCTTTACAAAACGTTTTGAACTTTTATGTTGTGACCGTTCCTGTTCGTCACTTCCGAGCGGAGCATGCTCAAAGCTGATGTCTTTTGTTTTGACCAGCTGGCCAGACTACATTAAAGTGATTCTTACGTTTTAAATATGGATATTTTTCTTACAAAAACACATGGATTTGCTACAAGAGGCCTTTATTCTACCCACACACTTTCTATAATGGATTGATGCACTTTATTGGACTAGTTTTGGACTCAGGCTGTGCATTATATCAAAATTATTGAAAATATGCAATATGCATATCGCTACAACTTGCAATATTTGGGGCCATTAACAAAACAGAAAATCACTCGCTGCCCTTGCCTGAATAACTTTTGTAGCTTATAGTCCATATTGAATTAAAAAAATGAAGATTAAGCAGTGTTTTATTTTTCCTTTTTATTATTCAGTTCCTAAGCTGATGTTAAATTATTACAATAATGTTAAAATGACATTTTTATGTAACGCTAGAGTAAAACACTATCGTTCATTTGTCTCACAAAAAGTAAAAAATGAATGCTAGTTAGATTAGAATCAGAATCAGAAAGAGTGCGCAAACACAAGGAATTTGTTGTGGTTTTACAGGAGCTTTTGATACATACAGTATAAATAACCATGAATGACACAAGATAGTTATAGAAGTTCACAGAACTGACTCAGTTTCATCTGAGCATGTGGGACTTTAAGCATTATCGTATCGTATTTTTCAATATTGCACAGCTCTATTTTGGACTGATGAAGAGAGACACCCGCCCATTACGGTTCTTCTAAAGATTGAAAATGCCAGGATATTTTTTACACCTAGGATGTAGGAGTAAATGTTGGGCTATTTTTAATTGTTGGGTAAACTAACCCTTTAAAGGCATGTTTGAGGGTCAAGACTTGATTTTAGGGATCAGGTTATAATTGGGTAAAGGTTAGGTTTAGGGTAAGGGTTTGGGTGAGCCACTTAGTTCTGATGGGTAGGTTTAGGGTAAGGAGTTAGAAATTATATTGTGTCATATTTAACACATTTACATGCACACTAGTAAGCTGATAACTTACAAATATCAGCTTATTAAAATAACCAGGTTTCACGCTTTACATGCATATCAGTAACCTGACAACGCAAGTAAGCTGCGTTTACACGACTTTATTGATAAATAAGGTTTTTTCCTTTTAGTGATGTCAAAATATAATAATTTGCATATCTGACTCTGGGTATTCCATTGCAGCATTTTGACTGAACCACTTCTACTTTTGCTGCACGAGATGAGAACACTTTTTATAATTTTCTGAGTCATGAGAGTCTGCCTTTCTTTAATTTGCTCTGTCTAGATGCACTTAAATCTGCACTAAATCTGCGTTCCTGTCACTTATTGAACATGCACACTTACTGACCGACAGAAATTTACAGAATATTGCGTTTACATGCCGCCCAAAATTCAGGTCAAGAGGCAGAAAAGTACCTGTGCCGACCAGTTTATGTTTACGCCGATTATGACCTTACTCCATTAAAAGAAAACGGTTTACTGCGTTTACATGACCACGTGCCTTTTCAGCTTATTAAGCATAGTCGATTTAAGAATGTGCATGTAAACGCACTCATTGTATGTCCTTACAAAGATAGCTAAACAGAGTTGCGTGTGTTTGTCTGTTGTGTTTGTGTGTGTGTGTGTGTGTGTGTGTGTGTGTGTGTGTATGCATGCTTGTGTGCGCGCATCCGTTATACTAAGTGCGTGTGCATGTGTGC